>NW_020220583.1:0-3608 GCF_003070985.1 Temnothorax curvispinosus | reverse complement strand
GAATAAAGGGTTGGGAACGTCCCTACAAAACGCCTTGCAACCCTGAGGGGAGTCAATAAACGTATTTTTAATACGAGCATTCTTCAACACAACTTGAATATAGTTGTCTGATATATTATATTCAGTAAAACAAATTACTAACAGTCCTTGCTTGCAGTTTAAGATGTAATTGGTAATACAAATACATAGCTTTTGTTATTCAAAAAATGTTTTGGAACGAAAATTTAAAGGATTACAATTAAAGCAGACAACAGTTTATGCTTTTGGTTAAAGCAGAGAATACCCTGCATTTACGCTTTCTATTCTCTGCTTTAACATAGGTTATAATTTTAAAATATTATTGAATAAAGTTGTAAATAACATATAATCTAATAGTAAGAAGCGAAATATATGTACATTCATAAATTATTATTTCTTTACTTACCAACATTGTAATATTTTAAATATTAACTATAAACAAACGGAACATGAGCGACAATTTTCCTTCTGAGAATCTTTTTTACTACCCAAAATACAAAAAATTTGAAAATTTTAACTCTCCGTGGTCACACCTATTTTTTCAAACAAGGAAGTCCCTCTGGGTCATTTTGACCCGAGACAAACTTTGAGCGTTCGCCATTTGACCATTTATCCATCGATCGTGTTGAAAAAATTCTCGAATGCACTTGCGATATTGCTAAATTGATTGCTATTGTTCGAGATCGCGCGGTAGCGCGGAATCGCGCGAGGTAAAGAGACGACCACAAAAAGAGCAAAGATGAACAGCAAGTACAGAAAACAATAAAGTATATAATGTTCAAGTAAATCAGCTGTATACAAGTTCTTTACAGTCCCTTTCAGGTGAAGAGCCGGGAGCGCGCACAGACTTTAGCACGGCAAAAGCGGCGAGCGGTTAAGCAAATGCAAACATGCGGATGGCGAAGCGAAAAGCGGTTTAAGCGGTATAAGCGGTATACTAGCGGTGATCTACGAGCGAAATTCGATCCCACGCCGAGGCGGCGGTCGTTTTATCGTCTCGGAGACGAGCCTCCCTCTAGGCTAATTTCCGATAATTTCGGGGAGGTGATTGGCCACCGGCGGCCTACGTCACCGTGCATACGTCACCGTTTCAAGTGACGACCCGAGAAAATCGTTACATGTTTGCGCTCGTTTTGTGTGTAGCATGAATCTTTCTATTGTGTGAGCGCGGTGGCTTGACTTTATTTGTGCCCTCTGTCAGCTGAGGCTATGGTTTGCAAGCAATTAGCGAACTTTCCAGAACGCGAGCGATAGAAAGATCTATGCTATAATTCGACAACGCTAAACTTTAACGTCGACAAATTTAATGTTGACGAGGCTGCTTGAAATGCGATTGCGATACCGCGTTGGATATTTTATCCTTTCGATCGCTAGAATGCATATGAGTTGCGATGACTTTACTTCCTGAAAATCACGCGAGAATTACGCATGATCTCAAACAAATATAATATATATAAATCTAATTAGCTTTTATAACAATTGCCAATTGCAGTGAAAGTAATATAGTGTTAATACTGCTTTTGCTGTAATTGGCAATAAAATTGAAACTTATACAATAATAATTATACAAATACTGATTAGGTTTATATTACAAAATTAATTATAAAATACAAATTAAATACAATTATAAAATCATAATTAATTAATTAAAATATTGTTACCTGGAACATCGCTTGAAGGGCTCTCGTTTTCAACAGTAGTAGGATCATCAGTAGGATCAATTGCAGGACCAGAAGTTCCAGGTCGACCAACTGTAGAACGAGAAATTGTAGGACGATTGACTGCAGGACGAAAAATTGTAAGACGATCGACTGCAGGATGAGAAGTTGTAGGACGATTACTGCAAAACGAGAAGTTGTAAGACGATCAACTGCAGGACGAGAAGTTATAGGACGATCAACTGCAGGACGAGACATTGTAGGACGATCAACTGCAGGACGAGAAATTGTAGGACGATCAACTGCAGGACGAGAAGTTGTAGGACGATAAACTGTAGGACGAGAAGTTGTAGGACGATCAACTGGTTGATTATCAGCAGAGCAATCACCACCGGGACGATCACCAGCAGAACGGTCATCAACGGGATGATCACCAACAACGCAATCATCAATGGAACAATCATCAGCAGGATCACATTGAGTAAGAACGTCCATAGGACTTAAATCGTGAAGTCGTAGTCAAGTAATTCGTCGACTTTCATCTAAAATTAGGATATTAGTTAGATGGATCACATACATCAAAATTTATGTAATTTCTTTACGCGTTTAATACAATTTAATACAAGTACTTACATTTTTCGGTGTATCTTTCGCCATCTTCGTCTTTTTACCTTTCTTGTTAAATGGTAGCACCAAGGTAGTGTAATAATCCGTTTCCGTTTCGATTATAACTACGTTTGCACGGCTCGATTTACGGCGAAGTTATAACGTCGGTGTTATGACTACTGACATTAAAAGAACGTTTAGACGGCATTTAACGTCAGTAGTTATAACATCGATGTTATAACTTTGCCGTAAATCGGGCTGTGTAAACTGTGACGTGACATGATCGCGTCCACCGCCCAGAGGGTAGCTCGGCCGAGGGGAGGGTCGGGGATGGCGCCTCGACATGAGTAGGGGAGGATTGTTTGCGCTAATTATTTTTTAAGTTAGATTTCGTAGGAACGACAGGTGGTGCCGGAGCGTGGGATGGACGACGAGATATGTAACGACTTATATCGCAACGAGGGAAGAAAGGACGCTTGGGGGACGCTGGAGGGAGCGGTTGACCGACGGGCGGGTCCAGTGTTCCCAGATCGTGGGATATCTGGCGCATGCGCAGTAACGCATGCGCTTTACCTACGTACATAAGTTTGCAAACTAAAAGGCGGGTCGGGGCCCGGGGGACTTGTCACGGGAAAAAAATAGGAAATATAAAGGAGATGATATAAAGGTTTCTATCGATCAAACAATACAGTTTATGATAATAAATAATTCGTAATAATAAACTTTATTAATTTTTGGCGACTGCAGCCGACTTATTACATGAATACCAACATTTGTTGCAAGGATAAGGAAATCTGCAAAAAACCTTACCAGTATTCGAACAAATACAAATAAATAAATACAATATATAACATCTGGGGAGAAGGAGAGCTACCTGAAAACTGGAAAACATCAATCATAGTCCCGCTACACAAAAGGGTAGATGAGGAAAAAGTAGAAAATTACAGAGGAATCTCGCTTCTCTGCTCTGCGTATAAGATATATGCGGAGGTCCTCAGATGCCGTCTGGAGAGGGAGGTGGATCTGAAGGATCTGCTTCCAGCGAGCCAGGCGGGTTTCAGAGGTGGGAGGGCAACTGTGGATAACATCTTTGTCCTGGATCACCTGGTCCAAAGAGTAGATAAGGAGGGAAAGAAAGACAAATTGCCTTATTCGTAGACCTAAAAGCGGCATTTGACAAGGTGAAAAGAGAGCAATTGTGGAAGATCTTGAGGGAAAAGGAAATAGATGAAGAACTTATAAGGAAAATAGAAGTAATATATGATGTGACTGAAGTTGCAATAAGAACAAAAGAGGGCCTGACGGAGAAATTTAAAATAACAAAAG
>NW_020220582.1:0-1162 GCF_003070985.1 Temnothorax curvispinosus | reverse complement strand
GTAATCTGCATTAAATAAAATATAACTTTATGTTTCTTGTTACTCGGGTGTGTTGATTGCGCTGATGTTGATTGGGTTTCGGAGAAAAGTATCGCGATTTAGAAAGAGATCTTTAGTGAATAAAGCGACGCACGGGGCGCTCCTCCACGGCCGGCGAGACCGTGAGAACATCGTCATTGTCGTCACAAATTAAACAGCTGCCTCTTAAAATATCCAACATAATTTTTGGCATGTTGGACAATCGGTCTCACCGGTCGGTTTCAACGGTGTCTGAAGAATGGCAAACGATAACTATGGACGAACGGAGACGCAGGCTCCGGAGTACGAAATTAAATGTAAAACCTGTAAAACGGCAACCTGTAAAATACAATAAAATTCTGACGTTCAAATTCAATGAACGAAACGGTAGGGTTATTAAGGTAGATCCGGTTCAGCCTCGCCGATTACGCACATACACCTACTATAGAGATAAAACAAGTAATCTGCGCCTTTGAAGAAAAATAAATGTAAATAGCATATGGTAGCTTTTGAATAAAAATAAATGTAAATAAAAAATTAATGTAAAAAGCATATTGTAGCTTTTGAATAAACATAAATAGATATAAAAAAAAAATGTAAGTAGCATATCGTAGCTTTTAAATAAAAATAAATGTAAATAAATAAAAAAATGTAAAAAGCAGTAGTAGTAATAAAAATAAGTTAGTACGCGCATTGTACTTGTTATTTTTCTTTTATTTCTAGCAGTATTATATATAACTTTGCGTCCTTAAATATCCTTCTGTGCGTCTCATTTTTTCATAACCGTAAGAATCAAGCAAAGATTTATGTCGATTTTCTTACAATAAATCCTTTGTCATAACAGATTAATTATTATTGCTCTCTTTTTTTTATACTCTCTGCAATATACAAAATGTTCCAGGTTTTTCCATACTAGCAGTATGTTCTATGAGCAGAAATAAAAAAAAATGTTATATAAATATAGGTCCCAAAATGCTTTATTAGTTTATACAAAAAATACGAAATGTAAAAGAAATAATTTCAATTGAATCATTGATAAACAGAAGTCCTCAGATTCCCTGCACATAAACCATACACAAAATAAATATCGGTGTGTTCTTCGTTTGTAAAAACTCGCGGCATTTTGAGATAATGTTCTACATAA
>NW_020220581.1:183971-235604 GCF_003070985.1 Temnothorax curvispinosus | reverse complement strand
ATAACATCTAGAAGAATAACAACAATTTGTAACTATCAATTTGTAACGAATTATATTCAACTTGTAAATTAATTTCATTAATATCTAGTAAACGTTATTTTGAAAAACTTTAAATTTTTAATAAAGTTTATTATGAATAGAATAATTGCATAATAAAATAATTGGTAATTGTTTATTAATAAATTAGTTTCAAGCAATAAAAATATGGCTTTGTTGTATAAATTTTCTATAATTATTTAGTTAAATAAAATATAGAAAATAATTAAATGTACTTATGTGTGTAAATTAGGTTATATAAGTAAAAAGAATAGAAATGATATAAATTATTTTAAAAAAATTATATAATTTGATTGAAACTTTACTTCATGTTTTTTTTTTATATTTTATACATAGTGGTAGAATGTAATTTAGAGCCACATTCCCCATTAAAATAAGTACTATCTTTTGATTTTATAATTATTACATTTATACGTACTTATATTACATTATAAAAATAATTTGAATTTATGTATTATTTTACACAATTACTTATTATTTTTATCACGTAGATCAGACGTTTATTTCTTTTATTTATAGCGATATAAAATATATCTTACTGCAGATTAAAAATTGTACAATTATGTATTTATACATTACATTATAATACTGATATGCATGTGTAAGCTTACATCTTTATTTATTATCTCTATTACTTATACAATTAGACATAAAACCTTACTTTTTTTGTATGTAGCGTTACAAAATATCTTACTGCAAATTAAAAATACGAAGACGTTGCAGGTCCGTAGTGATTGCATTATAGTGGGGGATATTGCTTACTTTTCTCTTTTAGGAAACTTAATCGGATGAATAATATTTTTATGATTTACTCAGTTATAATCAGTATATTGCAATAACTGGAATTAATATACATACAGTTATTTTTAATGTTTAAATCAAAGATGTAACAATACTTATTCAATATCTTATATTTTACACGAGATAATAGAACAATGAATTTTGATGAACATTGACGAACTAAGTTGAATTGATAGAAATATTTATTATAAAATTAAAAAAGTAATAATAATAAAATGTTATAAACAAATTTGAGTGCTGTTACTAAGAGATACTATATATAATTATGCTTTTAGATAACAGATTGTATTATTAGTTTTATCGTAATTACAACACAATACCGAAATTTTAACTAAAATGTTACAATAACTTCAAATAATGTATAATAATTAAGAATTGAAACTTAAATAACAATTAATAGTTTCAGTTTTTGATAATAGCATTTTAGTTGGATGGGTTTTACAGCAAGTGTGCCTTTTTTGTATATAAAAAATAATGTCAAATAATATCAAAACATGGGAAGATACACATTAAAGAAATGGTAAATTAACTAATAAACCATCACAATAATAAATTAAATTGTAAATAGGGATTCGACAGTTAAATACTTATCAATATTATTTTGTTTAACATACCAAATTAAGAATTTACCTATCTTTACGTCCTGTGTACATATAATAGACAATGTATGTTTCTAGACATGTGTAATGACAATTCAAACCGTAGAAGACAAATACATAATTCTTACTGCTGATTGGCCAATTTAAATAAGCGCTATTGGATGTTAGAATCCAATTAAATTGTTTATATTCTTATTATTACGCTGTTTTTTTACGAATGACAAAATTATTTAGGATTGGGTTATAGTTATAGATTGAGTTATAAAAATTATAGTTGGAAATATGATGATATTAATTTTTGTACTTTACCAAGTAAATTCGCTTGTCTCTATGTTCTTTGATCTTATATGGCACAGTGGCAACTAAATAATAAATATTTATTCCATTAGAGACACACTTATACCTCAGAGCTAGGGTATATATAAGAGACCGGGTATTTGCAAGAGCTTGTGATTGGTCCTACTTAAGTAGTTTAATATAACAGAATTTTATTACAGAGGTGGTTTTTTACAAATGACTATATTGTGCGGAAGTTTTGTGTCTTATCCTAGGATTAAGAACAAGGGAATGAGCCCAGAATAATCCTAGGATAAGACTTCCGCACAATTTGTAAAAAAGCATGCAAAGCCATTATTGGACTACTTAAGCAGGATCAATCACGTGATGACTGCAAATACTCGGTCTATTGTAGATACCTTGCTTAGATCTAATTGGCCATTTTTGAGTTTTATTGGCTGTCAATTCTTGAACACGAAATTCTTTATTTTCAAACATTAAGTTACAGTATCGTTGTGCTTTTTAAAAAAATGGAAAATGTGTAAGATTCTATTATGTTTAACTATTTGTATATTTTCTGTTTATATATACACTTTTAGGAGCAACAGATGTTTCTTTTACACATATATTTATGTCGAGAAGTGTTTAAATCACATATACATAATCTTTTTATGTTAATTGACATATTTGCACAAGCGTTATTAGTTTCCATTATCCTACGATTGTTTGTTCTTGTTCTCTCAGATTGTGATATGATACCACTGCTTTATGTACGCCCTCTTTTTCAATAAATATCAAGATTATACAGGATTTGGCTCTTTGTCTATTTTGCAATTTCTTTATATGGACAGATATATATTTTCATTTGCCACCAATCTAACTTGATAGATAACCAAATCTGTTTCAACATTTATGATATTATGAGATCCTATCCAAACTTTTTATTCTTTAAATCAGAGGATATATTTATAAAAGTTATCCTTGAGCGTAACGAGCACAATTTGCAAGTTATGAGCTGTAGCCACAATAAAGAGTATGTATTGTGTAGGTATATGCATAATCTGCCTAATATGCATATAAAATGGTATTTTAAATTATAATACAAATATTTGTAAAATAAAATATTTAAATATATAAATGTGTTATAAAAATAATTATCTATAATTTTAATGCAGGATTTGCTTACTAAAAGATATATTTTCTGAATTAAAAAAAGGTACTTATATATATATATATATATATATATATATATATATATATATATATACACAGTTTTATTCATATATATAAATAATGTATGCATATATACGTTACTTATTAAATTAATATGGATATACATATACGCACATGTATGTGCATACATAAAAATATAATTGCATGTATGTGTATATGCCAATGTAATTTGATGCATTGTATTGAAATCACTCTTACAATAGCAGTTAGATTTTAATATTATTAATTACTGTACGAGAATATAAATAACGATAAATTATGCTTTTGTTAACGCCCTTAAATTAGTCAAATCAGTTTTTTATTAATGGCAGAAATTATCTTCCATTAAAAATTCTTTATGATTAAAATAATAATTAACTACTTATAATTTAAACATATTAAAATTCCATTTTAGTTTACAAACAAATTTGGTTTTTGTAATATTAACGGTGTTACAAATTATATATAAATTTATTTTTAATCAAAAATTTGTTTATAAATAATTATATAAAATATAACGGTTTTATAATAATGACTAAGCAATTTTAACTTTGACAATAATTATAAATTTTAATTGTATTTTTAGAATTTACTTATATATTTTAATAAGTGTAAAGCTAAATTATTGTCAAAATTATAATGCTAAATAAAATTTTTTACTTATTAGATTATTTATTAGATTAAAATTTAAGATTTTTTTTACATACATCATCAAAATTACAAAATCATTGCTTTTTTGCTTGTTCAAAATGCTTCGTCAAGACTTATGATATTCATAATTAATTGTCACAGGAATATTACTGATCGTTAAATATATATGTCACAGAGATTTCATAACTCGTTTTTTTTGCAAAATTCCTAGGAAGTAGACAAGAAATTGAGGTGTTGTGGAATAAATAAAAATTACAAAATCTTACTAGTGATTTTGCAAAATTCTAGGTTTGGTTTGTGAAATTATGAATTAAAATTTTTATTCATTTATATCTGTAAATATATTACAAAATTTGTAATATATTACAAAATTACCTTTATAAATATCAATATAAAATTACATAAATTTATATTTATATTTATATATTATATTTGTATTTACATTAATAATATTTATTTATTCCACAATATTCCGGTTTTTTTTAATTATTTAAGGAATTAAAAAAAAATGATTTACACAAAATCCCTGCGACATGTACCTACATATATGTATATATAAGACATTATGAGATTCGCAATAACATTGTTATTAAATAATCGTAATTAAATTTGCAATAACATCCTATTGTTTGTAATTAAATTTGATCTTCCAATTTATTTAGCGACTCGTTTGGCAACTGTTAAAAACAGATTGTAATATTAATAATTTATGTATAAAAAGCAACGAAGATTTTTAATACTCTTATGTCTCTCTTCGTTACAGTACATTTTATTCTTTGCATATTTTACTTACATTATATACTTTTTCTTGTATTTTTTACACATGACGAAGCTCGATTTCTTCTTGTACTCTATTAGGTGTTTCTCTTATGTGTACTTAAAAAAATACGAGAAAGCCAACGAATGAAACGATGCCATTGGTTTCTGAAAGAGGTACAGATCTGCTGTATACAACAAAACTCACAGTCAGTACATCTAATAGAAAAAATTTTTATTATTTTTTTAAAGGATCTAGTAACATTGTGAAAATATTAATGAAAATAACGATGATAAATGTGTTTAATAAATTATAAAAGAGACTTGAAATATTAGTAGCAGTTACTGGCGCTTTGACACAAACAATTGGAAAAAATTAATCAGGATAAGGTAATATTTTGAAAATTTGGTGTAAAATTTGCCACTTTTTTGATGCAATTATATATATTTTTATATTAGTTTATTTATCGAGGGAGAGAATAAAGAGAAAACTTCTTTACTTATCTTATAATCTATATGTTTTAAATCCGATATCTTTTTTAAAAATATGTTTGCTATAGAACATAGAGTAATTAATTGATAATTTGTCATGACAAATAATTATTATTTTGAATTAGACTTTGTTAATGTAATGAATAAATTTACTAAATGCTACTCTCTCTCTCTCTCTCTCTCTCTCTCTCTCTCTTTCTTTCTCTCTCTATCTTTCTATATATATATATATATATATATATATATATAAAATTCTATTTAATCTTTACCATTACAATTACTGGTTACAATACTAATATTATTTTGTTATTTATTATTGTAATTATTTATTTTTTGGCATTACAAACATTTAACTTGTCGAAAGTATTAGTAGAACAGTTAATATTATTTCAGACTTTGGGAGATATTTCTTTAAATTTTTTTTGTAATTGTTTTGAATTTAATATTAATGTCGTCGTATTAAATATATGCAATTTAGAAATAATATAATTCAATACATGGTGAGATAAAATCTATAGTGATGCTCTATATAGAATTGTAAGTAAATGTATATGTTAAGAGAATTTGACTTACTTGCAATAAAAAATTAAAAGTAAAAATATCGCACCGGTTACAAAGAAAGCTATAATAAATGAGATGGTTGCACCCCATATTATATATAAAATTTTTACAGGTGTTTTATTCATTCTGTCAATAGTCTTTTCGTCGTAATCTTTATCTAGCGTATCTCTGATTGACATTGATGTCACATTTGTTATGGTACCTGTAGAGTAATAATATCTTATAATTAGTATAACATTTACTTATTGAAATATTAAGTTTGTTAGTGATAAATGTTTTGTTATTTTAGAATGTTTTTTATTTTCTCAAGAATAAAAATTTATTATTGTAATTATTTAGAGAATAAGTTGCTAAACTACTTTAAAATCAATATTATTAACGATTAGAATTTCTTTATGATATATTTTTAATATTTTAATTGTTAAATAAAATAGAAATAAATAGATAATTTAATGCACGTATTTATTTTATTGTACTATATGTATAAGTAAAATAATTAAAATACAAAAAGAATAATTGCATAATTATAATTATGTAATTCTATTTTTTTTAGTATTTTATACATAATAGTTTACAATGTAAATGATAAATAATTTTTTACTTTTTATTAAAAAATTTTTTTTCATTATTTTAAAATAAATATTACTTTAATATAGCTATGTCTTAGAGTGTATATAAGTATATTTGTAACAATATAATTATCTTACCAATGATTAAAACTGCAAAGATCATGGTCTGTAATAATTGCATCATAATGTGAGATTTTAATTATTTAACTTCTTGCCTTTTTCAGAGAGTTTAACTGAACAAGGATGCTCTTCACTCGGTTCTTAGAATCGTGATCAATATCGGGATGTGCTATATGAATTGCCTGAAATTAATAATTTAATTATTTTGGAGTTACATGTATATAGATACAATACGATATAAATTTGAGAGATGAATTCGAAGAAAGGAAGTCAAAGAAGATGACATTGAGAACAATATTCATTACATAATAAAATGACTATAAAATAAAGCGGGATATAATAGAGAAGACAATAAGATTATTTAAACGTTACTTAAAAATTCAGTATATAATAATTTTTTTCTAAAATACCGCTATTCTTATACTATAAATAATAGAATAAAATTATTACGATATATATAAGAATGACATAAACGTAAAATAAAAGAAGAGAATTTACAGAAATTACACTAATAATAAATAACTAGTAATGCTAATTGCACAAGGAAACTAGGATGTTTATACACGTTACGTGACAAAGAGTCTTTCATGCAAATTAAATGAAGTGTCGCGCAACGTTTTTAGTCATTTCATTATATATATAGATTTCCTCACAAAATTTGTCAATAATATATGCGATTTTAACGGATGCTTGTACTATAATGTTCGTATTATGAACATTTATTATAGGTACTATTATTGATTACATTTTTTTTTAGAAGCGGATTGTCAATTATACATTTCTTAAGGATAATCGACCTCATCATCAATTTTGGATTGATTATACTGTTACAGTATGATAGCGCTTAATTACAACAATAAAACATCAAAATTTAGAGCAAAGACACTTCAGTAATTCGTTATTCTTCGATTGCGATAATGTCTACATATAGAATGTCAACATGTGTATATAGGTAACGTCTACATATTAACAACTTTCTTTCAGTAAAAATTACAACAGATAATAGCCAAGTCACCAAAGACGATGCATTACAAAAATTGACCATAATAATTAATACATCAAGATATTATTTGTTTGGCTGAGCAAGAATTAGTTAGAAATATGATAATATCAATTTATTTACCTTACCAAGTAGACTCGCTTGTCTCTACGTTATTCGATCTTATATGATACAGTGACAAATGAATAATAAATATTTACGTTCATAAAAGACGTACTTTTCCTTCGAGAGCTTATTGGTCCATTCCTACGAACTTTATTGGCTATCAATTTCCTGTATGAAATTCTTTATTTTTAAATGCTCGCGGGTTATATCCGTATCGCTGTCTTTATTATAAGAGTAATGGAAATTATATAAGACTTTATTATACTTTAACTGCTTGTTATTATAAAACTATTTTTTTAATATTTTGAAGAACAATGGATATTTCCATTCGTCGACAATCTAAGCCTGTAAATTTGAAAAGTATTTGATAACGAGATTCCATAAGCATTGATGATATCAAGCTGTATTCATACAAGCTGTTATTTCTCGATTATACCGTATGCGCGCGCGTACGTACGCACACACAGATATATATATATATATATATATAGAATCTAGGTGATCAATGTAATACTTTACATACTTTAAGCTGTTACAGGATTGTATATTAATATTGTTAGTATACCTTAGTATTGTTCGTTATTTGTCATTATAATTACTTTTACCAATAATTATCGTTAATCAAGCTTGCAATAATATTTTTTGTATAAGGTACATTTATAATATATAAATAAATTATTAATAATAAGTTGAGAGATTGAGTCAATGTTTATATTTGTGTTACAATTTATTACAGAGGAAGCAATTATAGCGTACAAAAAGTTATAAAAATATGAGAAAATTTAAGATTTATTTACAATATTTTTTAACTAGATTACATAATTAAATGTATAATGCATTCACAAGTAGCAGAGTGACGCCAAATGACGTATTAATAACATCTTAATGACGTCTCTAACGTCAATAAAACGTCATTAAGACGTCTTTAGATGTCATCCTGCTACCTGCGTTGATTTTATATAAAAAGATAAAAATAATTAGCTAAACAAGTTAACTATGTTTAATTTGTTAAGCTAATTATAGAACTTAACTTATTAAGCTGACAGTGGGTATAATTTAATAAGTTAACTTTAGCACAATTAACTATAATGCATTAAAGGAAGAGATTTAAAATTTATTTACATTTGAATCTAAAAATTATTGAGGAAAAACTACTTGCTACTAAATTGACTGATTAAGAACTTCTTGTCAAATTGTCAGACATACTAAAATATTCTTCTAAAATTATATATGAAAGAAACAAAAGTGTGTTGTTTCTTTATTGTTTTTATATTATTGTTTATGTTTTATGTTTTTAAGTATAATATGCCATTTTGGCTACGGTCAAAGTGACGCTACAAATGCTTCGAAGCATTCCTCTTCTCTTTTCTTTCAATGAAGAAAGAAAGAGAAGAAGAACGCTCCAAAGCATTTGTAGCGTCACGTTGACCGTAGCCTTTATTAATTAAAATTGTCCAATTTTACTTATAGTTTATTTCGTAATTTATCATCACAGCAATATTTACTGATCGTTACGCTACGTACTTGGAGCATTACAATTTGCAATAGCATTACCGTTTGTAATTATACATGTTTTGTCAAACTTGTTTTCAATGGCAGCTGTAGAAACAAATTGTTGATAATATTAATAATAATTTGTGCATAAAAAATAAATGAGGTTTTTGATACTCTGTATCTAGGTTGCAATACAGATTTTACTCACATTATATATTTGGTCTTATATTTGTCGTGTATGGAGAAGCTGGATTTTATACTTTTTGTTATGCTCTACCAGGTTCTAATATATTTGTACGAAGAAAAACTCGACAAAACCAGAGAACCAAATAGTGCCATAGGGGTCTGAACAAGCCACAGATTCGCCGTATACGACGAAACTCCCAATCAATACGTCTAATGGAAAATAAATTTTATTATTTTTATAAAGAATCAAGTAACATTGTAAACAGATTTGAAGATAACTATGATAATAAATTTGATAATAAATTATGAAAAAAACTTGAAGTATTAATAACAATTACTGATACTTTTACACAAGCAATTGGAAAAAATTAAAGAATAAGATAATATTTTAGAAAGGTGTAAAATTTTCCACTTTTTGATGCAGTTATATGTTTCTGATATATATTTTGTTATATATTCTGATTTGTTATATTTTTTTATATTAGTTGATTTATCTATAGAAAGAAAAAACTTCTTTACTTATAATTTATATTTTAAGGCCAACATCTTTTTTTAAAATATGTTTACTATAGAGTATAGAGAAACTACTTGATAATTTGTCATGATAAGTAATGATCTATTAATCTATTAGTTTGACTTAGACTTTGTTAATGTAATAAATCAATTTATTAAATGCTACTGTTATTCTAATTAATCTTAAACATTACAATTACTGTTTCCAATACTAATATTATTTTGTTATTTATTATTGTAATTATTTATTTTCTAACTTTACAAACATTTAACTTGTCGATGGTGTTAGTAGAAATTAGTATTATTTTAGACTTTTGGGGATTTTCCTTTAAATTTTCTTTGTAATTGTAAAAATTTGAATTTAATATTAATGTCGTTGTATTAAATATATGCAATTTAGAATTAATATATTTTATTATATAGAATTATAACATATGTATATGTTAATAGAATTTGACTTACTTGCAATAAAAAATTAAAAATAGAAGTATAGCAGCAGATACATGAAAGGATACAAGAAATGAGATAATTGCCCATTTTATACATATTTTTTCAGGCACTTCATTTATTCTTTCAATAGTCTTGTTATAATCTTTATCTAGCTTATCTCTGATTGGCATTGATGTCACATTTGTTATGGCACCTAGAGAAAGTAATAATACCTTATAATTAGTAACTTCTATGTTTACTAAAGATTAAGTTTAGTGACAAATGTTTGTCATTTTAGAATGTTTTTTATTTTCTTAAGACTAAAAATTTATTACAAAAGAATAAATAGCTTAATAAGTTATCTTTAAATCAATATTATTAATAATGAAATTTCTTTATGATATATTTTTAATATTTTAATTATTAAATGAAATAGAAATAAATAGATAATTTAATGCGCGTATTTATTTTATTGTATTATTTATAAGTGTAATAATTGAATTACAAAAAGAATAATTACAATTATTACATAATTATATTTTTTTTTAGTATTTTATACATATTACATTATACATATACATTATACAATAGTTTACAATGTAAATGATAAATAATTTTTTTATAGTCCATTTTTGTTAAAAATTATATTTCTAATTATTTTTATATGAATTTTATTTTTACATAGCTACCCAGACAGCACTGCATATCCAAAATCGGGACATAAGACGTCTTTTAGCCATCTTTTAATAAGACGTCTAAAAAAATGTCTAAAAGACGTCTTATGTCCCGCTTTTGGACAAGTGTGCTGTATGGGTATATGTTTTAGAGTACATGTAAGTATATCAATTTGTAGAAATATGAGTTAATCTTACCGATGATTAAAACTGCAAAGATCTGCAATAATTGTGTCATAATGTGAGATTTGATCTATATAACTCTTTGTCTTATTCAGAGAGCTTTACTAAACAAGGACGCTCTTCACCCGGTTCTTAGAATCGTGATCAATATGTGTGCTATATGAAATGCCTGAAATTAATAGTTTGGTTATTTTGGAGTCACATATATGTAGATACAATACGATATAAATTCGAGAGATAAATTCGAAGAAAGAAAGTCAAAGAAGATGACATTGAGAACAATATTTATTACACAGTAAAATAACAATAAAATATAACGGGGTATAACATAGAAGGCAATAAGATTATGATGTAAATGTTAGTTAAAAATTCGGTATATAATCTTTTTCTAAAATACCGCTGTTCTTATTATTATAATTAAAAGAATATAAATTATATTAAGATATATATAAGAATGACATAAATGTGTAAAAATAAAGAAAGGAAATTTACAGTTGATAATAAATAACTAGTAATGCTATTTGCACGAAGAAACTGGGATGTTTATATATGTTACCTGGCGAAAGATCACACGAATTAAATAAAGTGTTGCACAATTTTTGGTCATTTTAGATTTTCTCACAAAATTGTCAATAATGTATAAGTAACTATACATTTACTATGGATGCACGTATTATGATTTATTACAGGTACAGTTATTGATTATGTATTTTTTTAGAGACGAGTTGTCAATTATATTTTTTAAGGATAATCGATCTCATCATCAATTTTGCATTGGCTATAGCGGTACAGTATGATAATGCTCAATTACAACAATCAAACATCAAAATTTAGAAGAATATATTACAATTAGTGACTACTAATATTGGAGAGGTTTGAGAGAAAAGACACTTCGGTAATTTGTTCTTTCTTGATTGCAATGTCTACATATTAACAACTTTTTTTCAATAAAAATTACAACAGATAACAACAAAGCCCTCAAAGACAAAGGATTACAAAAATTGAGCATAATAATTAATATATCAAGATATTATTCGTTTGGCTACCTAAGAATTAATTGGAAATATGATAATATCAATTTACTTACTTTTCCAAGTAGACTTGTTTGTCTCTACGTTGTTTGATCTTACGTGACACGATGACAAATGAATAGTAAATACTTAGTCTATAAGAGATATAGGTATTCAGCTCTCGACCCCACATTTTTCGACTATAACGCTATCTAGAATCATCAAAGTACAACTACTTCTATTCGAGAACTTGGACCGATTTCTAGCATCGTGTACACAAGGCTTTAGAGCTAATTGGTCGATTCCTACGAACTTTATTGGTTATCAATTTTCCGTACAAAATTCATTATTTTTAAACGATTGCAGGTTACAATATCTTTATTATAAAAGTAATGGAAATTATGTAAGACTTTATTATATATTTAACTACTTGCATATTTCTTTATTATTTTAAAGAGCAATGAATATTTCCATTTATCGACAAACCAAGCCGGTAGTTAACGTAGTCTGTGTTTTTTTTAACCAAATTTTTACTTTGTTATAATAGAAATTATTTGCAGAAAATTGTGCAACTTTGTTAACTAGTATTAACTTGTTGGCTCGTTAAGTTTTTTTCAGTAACAGTCTGCACGGACGAAACATTTATTTATATATACGTATATACATATGTAGTCCAATGCATAAATTTGAAAAGTATTTGATGACGAGGTTTTGTAAAATATTGTAAATATTCCGTATATACTGTAAAATAATTAAATGTGTAAATATAGGTATATATTTCTAGAATTAGATACATAGATCATCAATGTAATACTTTACGTACTTTAAGCTGTTACAGAACTGCATATTAATATTGTTAGTACACATTAGTATTATTTGTTATTTGTTATTAATCTAATTACTTTTACCAACGATTATTGTTAGTCAAGCTTGCAATAGTACTTTTTGTATATAAGGTACTTTTATAATCTATAAATAAATTACTAACAATAAGTTGAGAAATTGAGTTAATGTTTATATTTATGTATTACAATTTAATTGTTACAGAAAGGAAGCAGTTGTAGCGTATAAACAGTGATAAAAATATGAGAAAATTTAAGATTTATTTACAATACGTTTTAACTTGATTACGTAATTAATAATGCATTAACTTTTTATATTATAAAGAGATAGAAATAATTAGCTCAACAAGTTAATTATATTTAATTTGTAAAGCTAATTATAGAAGTTAACTTGTTAAGCTGACAGTATAATTTAACAAGTTAACTTTAGCGCAATTAACTATAATGCATTAAAAGAAGAGATTTAAAATTTATTTACATTTAAATCTAAAAAGTATTGAGGAAAAACTACTTTTTACTAAATTGATTTCACCGATTAAGAACTTCTTCAAACATTTTATACGGTTTAACAAATTTTTAGACATGTTAAAATATTTTTCTAAAATTATATATAAAAGAAACAAAAGTGTGTTGTTTCTTTATTATTTTTATGTTAAGTATAATATGTCATTATACTAATTAAAATTGTCCAGTTTATTACGTAATTCATCACAGCAATATTTACTGATCGTTACGGCACGTATTTGAAGTATTACCTTTGTAGCATTATCTTTCGTAATTACACATGGTTGTCAAACTTGTTTACTGCAACAGCTGTAGAAACAGATTGTTGATAATACTAATAATTTATGCATAAAAAACAAAAAAGATTTTTGATGCTTTATATCTTTATTATATACATATTTTACTCACATTATCATTATTTTGTATTTCTTCTTGCCTTTGTCCAATATAGATAAGCTCCATTTCCAATACTTGTATTCGAACAGGTATTTCTAATACAGGTGTACGAAGAATAACACGAAAAAACCAAAAGACAAAATAGCGCCATAGATTTTTGAAGGGGATATAAAATATCCGTATAAAGTCATACACCCTATATTAAATAAATAATAACTTCTATTATTTTTATTAAAGATTTGATAATATTGTCATTATTGAAGATAATGATAATAAATGTATATAACAAATTATGAAAGAGACAAAATGTTAATAGTAATTATCATAGAGATATAAGAATAGAGTGCGCGAGTCATATGCTAGCACGTAAGAGGCTGCGATATAGGAATAGAAAACGAACGCTGCATGTAGGCCCTTTCTGTCTTTGTCTACGCGTGCATGCGAAACAAAGACAGAAGGGGCCCATGCGCAGCTTTCTCTTTCTATTCTGCGCAGCTTTCTCTTTCTATTCCTATATCGCTTTTTCAGCTCGCTCGCGCACTCTATTCTTATATCTCTATGGTAATTATTGATGTCTTTATACAATTAATTAGAAAAAAATTGACAAAAATAAGATATTTTGAACGTCTGGCAACGTAGAATTTCTCCTCCTTTTTAATTTCTTAAAATCAATATCAATTGATTCACCTTAAAAGAGAGAGAAATTTACTTATTTATTTTTTTGAAGTTGATATTTTTACTTATTTACAGTTATGTTTACTATAGTTAATAACAATCGATAATTTGTTAGTATAAGTAATTATTATGACAAATTTGAGTCGAATTTAATTAATGCTACTAGCACTATTTCAATTAATCTTTAATTTCACAATTATTTTTTACACTTATTAACTTTATCTATTTTTTGATATTACACAGATCTATCTAGTTGAAATATTATGTAGTAGAGATTTATTGTTATTTTAAGCCTTCAGAATTGCCTTTAAATTTTTCTCGTAATTATGATGTATTAATTTTTTTTTAGATTTGATATCAAATAAAATCAAAATGAATACGTATAATATGTATAAATGTAATAAGAGCATTTAACTTACTTGTAAATAAAAAATAATACAATTAAGGCTATTACTGCATAAATATTTAGAAGAATTCCAGTGATATGATCTCTTAGGGAATCCTCTTCTTGAATTTTTACTTTAGTGATGTCATCTTCTTTATCTGTATTATTCGCTAATACTGATATCACACATATAATTTTTGATACTGCATCTAATATAACAATTATATTTTGTCATTTGTAAGACCTACTCACTAAGAGATTTGATTTGTTAGCAATAAATATTATCATTTTAGAAAATAAATTATCATACCAACGGTTAAAATCACGAAGATAATAGTCCTTAATAATTTTCTCATAATGTAAAATTTATGTAAAAGTAACGTAAAAGTTATTTAAATATTTATTTTTTTTAAAAAGCTTTACTTATAGAATAGATTATTCTTTGCTTTGTTCATAGAGTCATATATTTGTGATAAATTGCCTAAAATTTATAAAGTTATTATTTTAGATGTTACATATTATATGCCATATAAAATCAAAACGATATGAAAATATATTCTATAATAAAGAAATTCAAGAAAGATTAAATTGACAGAAATATTCATTTTAGAAGAAAAAAAATATGTATAGTATTGCTTACGTGTTACATATTGGATATCAATCATTTGATTAACAACAATTTTAAACTGAACAATAAATGTTAAATAAATTTGTAATAATATTTAGAGTGTATCTTAAGCCCTATCTTAAAGTCCTATGTACGTTTGTACTTTTCTTTAGTGTAATAATGCATCTCAAATAAGCAATTTACTTATTTGCATTTACACTGCAGTTATATATACAATGCTAAGTTACATAATATACAATTGTATTTGCTTTTATGTTTTACTTGTTGTATATATTTTCCTTCTATTACGTTTTCCTTAATTCCTTTATGGTGCAATAACTTCTTGCATTTCTTGCTCTTGGGGCGCTGGATGATGTTCACCGCGGTGTCCTCGAAAGTGAGAAAGTCGGCGAACAATATAATTCCAATTAATTATGATAAAATTTCTGATCCGTCTTCCGGAAGAATACTCAGTACACCTAATTAAATATATTTTTTAGAACTAGTAACATCGTAAATTATAAAAAATTTGTATTAAAATTGGAGGATAACATTTTCTAAATTTATATTTCTTATAAAGAGATTTTTTATCAGTTTATCAATTTTATCCTTAAATTTATTCAACAATCAATAAAGGAACATTTTGTAACCTATACAAATATTATAATATAATTTATAAACTATAAAGGATAAAAGATATATTGATGCAGAAATGATCTATATATATGATTAGATTTAACAAGAAGTATATAATTTCTTATCTGTAACTTATGATTAATTAAAAAATTGTTTAAAAAAAGTATAATATTATTTTGTTTTGTACTTTCAATTTTTCTCTCAAAGAACCTATTTAGAAAACTTTGGATTAAAATAAAAGTGTGCAAATTCTTTAAAATTAATTACAAAACTATAAATACTTCAAAGGAATTTAATTTACCAACAATAGCACGATGTAATAAAACATATGGTAAATAATATGCCTATAGTTAGTAGTAACCAAATATAATCTAAATTCGGAAGCTTTCTCATTGTGACATCCGGGTAGGTCCAAATTTTATGTTCTTTTTTTATATCGCTCTTATTTAATGTATCCGTTGGTAAAAGTATTGTCACAACTTCTGTTATAATAACTAGAACAATAACTGCAGATATTAATTAATACTATTGGTTTTGATTATTATTGGTTATTGTTAGGAACATTAATTATATGTCTATTTCTAAAATATTTAATTTGTATTAAATATTTCTTACTTTAAAAAATTATAATTTTGTTAAAAATAAAAATTTAATATAAATCAATTTAATTAATTTTACGTGTATATGTGTGTGTGTGTGAGTATTTATGTACATGTATAGGAAATTTAATTCTCAGCATATAAATCAAGTTCTTAACAAGCTCTTAGCAAATTTATTTCTTAACAAGAAAATTTGTTCTTGATGGTTTCTTTTTTAATAAACAATTTAAACATTAAAATAAATAAAATAAAAAATGTAATCTTTGTGTAAAATGTAAAATAATATATATATATTATATATATTATATATATACAATACATAAATGTATATATTATTTTATATCTTTAATTACTATTCAGTAAAGATATAAATATTATTATGCATATTTAAAATCTGTGATGAAAAATTAGCAAATAAATCGAATATATTATGACATTATTATGTACGTGTATATATTATCAATTTTCTTACTTGAAATCAAAATTGTAAAGGCAATTGTCCGCGATTGCACCATAATATAAAACACTGTTTAATGATTTTTCAAGAAAATTCAAGTTGTTGGAATAAGACAGATGAATTTTTCTTGATTCACTCAATTGTAATCACACGAATAATAGAGGTATATGAAACCTAAAATAGTTTTGACAAAGTCCAATTAAGAAAAGTAATTATTAAAAGATAAACAAGAGGCCCAATTAATAATAAAATATAAAAAAAGAATAAATTACAATTTGGATTGGATGAATGCTGTTAGTCGGTGTTTAATATGTAAGTAGTGTGAATTCCTCGCTAATCCGTTGGTGTTTATTATTATTGTGAAATTATAAAATAACAATACTAGTCGGAAGAACGAAAGAAGGTGAATGTTTACATATATTACCATTGCTTGACAAAGTCATGAAAACTAAAAGAATTTTAAGTGTCACGAAACATACTTGGTTATTATTTCGCGAAAGATACTTGATTAGGAATACTTAGAAGTGTATGATCAACGTAAATGCACTCATTATATATTTCTGTAATTCTGTATTTCTACAATTTATTATTATACAAATATTTCTTAGTTACATTAATCGCGAGACAATATTTATATTTCTTAGAGATAATTTTATCATTAATTTTGTACTTGTGATAACACGAAATTGCAATAGTAAAACAGCGAAATTTAAGATAAAGTACATAATTAATTTACAAGTAATGATCATTGATGAATTCTGAAAGAACGGGCTACTCGTTATCATTCTGATTGATTGCAATGACTATATGTAATTTTATTACAACAGATAAAACAATTGATGATAAAAGATTCGAGAATATGACACTAAAGAAAAATTGGGTATAATAATTAACATCTTAAAATTACATTTGTTAGACTAAATGCAAAAATTAGTTAGAAACAAGATAATATTAATTTTTCCATCTTACCAAATAGGATACTCGTTACTCTGTAATCGTCCTCTACATGTGATACAATGATAAGTGAGTAGCGAGTATTCAACTTATAAGAGACGTATTCCTTAATGCTTATTGGTTCATTCGTATGAGCGCTATTGCTGTTAATTTTAAACTGTTTATCCTTAAACACCGTGAGACATAGTATCGCTGTTTTGCATACATTTTCATTCTCAATAGGGAATTTAAAATTATATAGAAATTTATTTTATTTAGCTGTGTACACTTCTCTATGTGAATGTTTTCAATATTAGCAGATATTTTTGCTGGATAATCCAATCCAATTGTTAACGTGGATCCATTTCTTAAATATCTTGCCTTATATCAAAGAGAGATATAAACTATATTCTATCGATTGTGCACAGGACATAAGGGAAAGGTACCAATATCCGAACACTTAAGCATAGGAAATGTACCAATACCTGAATACGTATCTGTATCTGGATACCTTTAAAAAAATATAAATTTATGAAAATAAACGTTTGGATATTATAACTGAAGTTTCAAACTACAAGAAAAAATATTTTTATCTTTGATTTTAATTCGCGTTATACTTATAAATAATAAAGGTGTTTGGATATAGGTACATGTTCGGGTATTGGTACCTTTCCCTTAGTTTTCTATTAAAATATACACGCATATGTGTCAAATAAATACATATATATTTCCAAAGTGTCAGTATAAATAAATTATACAAAATAAATAAAAAATATTCATGTAATATCTACATTCCTATCATACAATTTGTTACAGATAAAGTTATCAAAAAATACAAAAGTGCAATATAAACGTGTCATAAATAGTTATTAATTTCAAGCTACAATACATTTGTCAAAATCTAATTATATATTTAATTAATACAAAATATTAAATAATCTACCGTTTATATATAAGTACTTATATTAATGTGATTTTATGTACTTAATTTATATGTATTTGTCATTGTTAAATTTTAATGTTTAAAAAAAAGTAGAGTTACTGAAAAATTCAATTTCTTACAAAAATCTCACTGTTGGAAATAGTAATTGTAGACCCAAACAAAGAAATACGTGTCTTCTCCTTTTCAAAATACTTTTCGTACAAAAAAATTGCCAAAATTATTGAAGTAGGTCATAGATCAAGATCAGAGAAATTTCACGAAAATTTTAGCGAGAGTGCCCTATATGTTTTTTATATTCCTATGCTTTCATAAGTTCATAACTTCTAACTTGTATATCTCGACGAGAAAAAATTGTACGTTGGCAAATAAACTTTAATTTTGAAGAAAAAGGATAATACTATATAAAGCCATCGGTTAAAATATAGAAAAATAATTTGTTCTTTCTGTAATATTTTCATAAATATAGCCAAAATCATTAATTTTGAAACATTTTACCCCATTTATTTAAAAAATTTTATGTGATAGGCAATTTCTGTTACTAGATTTGTATCACAAAATTAAGTAGAGAACCATCTATAATTCTCAAACAACAAAACCTCGCAGATCTGTGTAATTAATTCTCTGCGATATTAATGAAACAAAGTCGCTTTAATAATAAAAAAAATTAGACTTTATGTAATTTGTCAATAATTATATTTACATTTGTATTGTACGAACAAAACAGTCAAAGTATATGCATGCATTAATATAAATGTATTACGTAATTGTTAATTCTAATATAAGGTTTGCTTGTCGAAAGATACATATGTGCTGAATTAAAAACATATAAAGTAAATGTATCAATGCCTGGACACGTATCTAATATATCTGGACATTTATATCATTTTAGTCCTTAAATAAGTTATAACGCAAATTAAAATCAAAGAATTAAAAATAAAAATATTTTTCTTGTATTATATTTTTATCTTTGATTTTAATTCGCTTTATACTTATTTAAAAACTAAAATGATAAAGATGTCCAGACATAAGTCTTAAGTGTTTCGCCAATAGTACATTTACCTTAAAACTTAGAGTATTTATACAAATTATATGCATTCAATAATATAATTTACATAAAAGTACGTTTTTTAACACAATTTAATATGCTTCATATTGTAGTATTACTGTTAAAATATGAATAACAGATTAAATTATGTCTTTACACTAACATTAACATCAGTTTTTATTTCATTATACATACGAAATCATTCCTTGTCTGTCATAAACGTTTAGAAGAATTCCAGATTATTTTTTAGTGAGGCCTTTTCCAGAATTTTTATTTTAGTAATTTCGTCTTCTTTATCTATCTCACTCGTTAACACTGACATTACTTTTTTTGTTATTGAATCTAATATAACAAAATTATTTTGTCATTAGTAATGCCTACTCACTAAGAGATTAGATTTGTTAGCAATAAATATATATTTGTCATTTTAAAATATTAATTATCATGCCAACGGTTAAAATAGCAAAGATAATAACTCTTAATAATTTTCTTATGATGTAAAATTGAAGTTATTTAAGTCTTTATTTCATTTAGAAAAGAAACATAGAGAAAAGTATTTTTTGCTTTGTTCTGAAGTTGTGTATATAATTATGCTTACGTATTAAATTGCTTACATGTTACATATTGGATATCAATCATTTAATTAACAACAATTTTAAACTAAACAATAAATATTTTAAAAAATTGTAATAATATTTAGAGTGTATCTTAAAGTCTTATGCACGTTTGTATACTTTTCTTTAGTGTAATAATTAATAATGCATCTCAAATGAGCAATTTACTTATTTGCATTTATACTGCGGTTATATATAATACTAACATACAATTGTATTTGCTTTTATGTTTCACTTATTATATATATTTTACTTGTATATATTACGTTTTCCTTGATTCCTTTATAGTGCAACAATTTCGTGCATTTCTTGCTCCTGGCGTGTTGGATGATATTCACCGCGGTGTCTTCGAAAGTGAGAAAGTCGGCGAACAAAATGATTCCAATTAATTATGATAAAATGTCTGACCCGTCTTCCGGAAGAAATCTGAGTACACCTATTAAAAGTGATTTTTAGGATTTTTAGGACTAGTAATATCGTAAATAAATTATAAAGAATCCATATCTATAAGAAATTGAAATAAAATTTTCTAAATTTATATTACTTATAAAGTGTTTTATCAGTTCATTAACCTTATCCTTATTTGATAATTAATAAAGGAATATATTCTATTACATATACAAAAAAAAAACAAACAAAGAAAACGAAATTATTCATAAAAACAATAAAGAAAAAATATATATTGATGCAGAAATGACATATGTATAATTACATTTAACAAAAAGTATATAATTTCTTATCTGCAATTTGTGATTAATTAAAAAATTATTACATAAAAGCGTAATACTATTTCGTTTTGTACTTTTAATTTTTCTCTCAAAGAACTTATTTAGAAAACTTTAGATCAAAATAAAAATTATAATTTTTTTAAATATCTTACTGAACTGTAAATATATATACGTTAACAAAATTCAATTTACCACAAATAGCATGTTAAAATAACACATAGGACAAGTATTATGCCTGTAGCTACTTCTAACCAAAAAAATACATTATCTTCTAATGTCGGAAGCTTTATAAATCTGATTTCCAAGTCGGTCTGATGCTTCTTTTTTACATCGTTCTTGGCAAATACATCGTTTGGTAATAATGATGTCACAACTTCTGTTATAATAACTAGAACAGTAACTGCAAATAGTAATAAATTAATATCTGTTTTTATTATTGGTTATCACTATAACTATGTCTATTTTTAAAATATTTAATTTGCAATAAATATTTCTTACTTTAGAGAATTATAATTTTGTTAGGAATAAAAATTTAGTATAAATCAATTTTTAATTAACGTTGTGTGTATGTGTAATGAGTATGTATAGATATGTACGTGTATAGAAAATTTAATTTTCAGGAAATCAAATTTTTTAACAAAAAAAATTTGTTCTTGGTATATACTGATATTTTAAATATTAAAATAAATAAAATGTAATGTACGTATATTTGTGTGTATAATAAAATATAGGGTGTGATCCACTAGACGCTTTAAACGTTTCTGAGCATCATTTGTCCTTGTTTAACATTTGATAAACAACAAGAATAAAATGTTTCCATAAGAGCGTTTGGAACGCCAAGTGGATCGCACCCAATATCAATTATACTTACTTGAGATCAAAATTGCAAAGATTGTCCATGATTGTACCATAATATGGGACACTGTGACTTTTCTTTAAGAGAAAATTTAAGCAGATGGAAGATAGATGAAAATTTCTTGATTCACTCAGTCGTAGTCACGAAATAAACAACATGGTTATTTTATATTGGAATCGAGAATATTTGTCCAATTGTTTATATAAAATCTTATTTTATGCGAAATGGTAGAGGTGCATGAAATCTAAAAAGTCCAATTGAGAAAATTAATTATCAAAAATAAAAAACTGGCCAAATTAGTAATAAAATATAACGATATAATAAAAAAAAGAAATAAAATAAGAGTGTAGTTTGAATTAATACACTTAATCAATATTTGACATGATATGTACAATAAATTTCTTCTTAAAATATGGATATTTGTTATAATTTGGCAACGTAAATCTGAGAATTAGGAAGTTAATATTTAATAATAATAATTGCGAAGAGAGAAATTGAGATGTTTATACATATATGTGTTATTGTTACTCGACAAGGACACGAAAACCGAAAGAATTTTGAATACTCGTATTTAACTTTGTCAGTCGGTTGTTTTACTAAGATCATGTAAGTTAATTAATAGTATCAGCAATGCAAAATCAGAAGTGTAATATAAACATTTACACTATAGATAAATCTTAATATTATTCTAATCAAAACAATAATTATATTCTCTAAGAATAACTAATTGTATCATTAATTTTATTTATATGCTTGTCGAATTGTCAACACATGAACCGAAAATTGTAATAGCAAAATAATAAGTTATGATTTATGATTAACACACATAAATAATGATTGTCGTCAAGTTTTGAGAGAAAGAATATAACCTCTATATGACACAACTAAATTGAACGTATTATAATGTAGACGTACCGGTGATTTTATTGCACTGATATCGAAAATGACATCGAATAAAGATAAAACATCAAAGACTTAAAAAACTAGTTTGAGACTTTTGTCTTACTCGTTATAAGAATTAATTGTTTTGCACAATCAATTCGTACGTCTTACCAAATGGGATAATTACTTACTTCTATCTCGCTTGTTTCTGTACCTCGCTTGACAATACGTCAGTGACAAATGTTTACAGTTTATAGGAAACACAACGTACATAGTCCTCAGTGCTAACTGGTCAATTCTCTCTCGTCGAGCGCTATTGGTTCTCATATTTCTGCGCGAAATTAACTATCTCTAGGCGCTTGCAGATCGTATGTACCGTTGTCTCTCACATTCGGCAAAAATCTAAAATTCTGTAGCCGTACAGAACATCAACAGATATTTCTGTTCACAGATAATTGAATCCAACAGTCAATGGGTTTTGTTCTTAATTTTTCTTCGCATAGTTGTATCTCAAGAAAACTATGTTAAAAAGAGAATATATTTTGTTATCTGTCTATTGTTATAGGCAGATTTGTTATATATATTTGAAGTTTTTTTTACAATGCAATTTAAAATTTTTTTAAATTTTAATATTTGATTTTAGTCTGATATAGTTAATTAATATTGCACTATAATTGAGACAACAATTATGATCTCTAAACATAATCGGTAGGCATAAAGGGTCTATCTGCTTACCACACAGGATATTTGTTCTCTGTACATGACAAGTCAGCGACAATTTACGATCCGTAGGAGACGGAAATCTCGTTGTGCTATTTGGAGTATTCAGATAAATGCTATTGGCTATCATAATATCGCACGAAATTATCTCTAGGCGCTTGCAGAGGTCGCATCGTTGTTTTTCATTTTTAGTAAGAGTCTAAAATTCTCTAGGAATATACATTCTTTCAACAGCTTGCATATCTTTCCAGTTCGAATATTTTAAACATTAACTGCAGATATTTTTGTTCATTGACAATTGAACCTGTGGTGATCTCAACAGATTTTATATCCGAATTTCCTGGAGCGAAAGTTATATGGGCCTTCTTTTTTTATATGTATAAAAAAGTAATTGTTAATCTAAAAGTTTTCTTTATAAGTCGTATAAAAAAAAAAAATATATATATATATATACACACACACAATATATATTTTTTTATCAGCTATCATAATAGTCAATTTTTTCATATATATTTTAATTTTTTCTTATAACGCAATATTTAATTTATTTCTTTGATATAATTTCTGCTTTTCAACTACATGTTGCTTGGCTTAAAATTAATAGATAAATTGTACATTCACAGCCAGATGACCAAAATAAGCATAATGTACACATGCTATATGAAATTATTTTTTATTATTGATAATTAATTATCTGCGATATTCTAACCACAGGTGCTATAATAATAAAAAAATGCTCTATAAAATTTATTAATAATTATATTTACATTCGTATTGTACAAACAAAGCAGTCAAAATATACATGCATTAATAAAAGTATATTATATAATTGTCAATTCTAATATAAGGTTTGCTTGTCAAAAGATACGTATGCTAAATTAAAAACATGTAAAACTAGAAATATTTATACAAATTATATGCATTTAAGAATATAATTTACACAAAAATGTATTCCTTAACACAATTTAATATGCTTCATATTGTAGTATTATTACTGTTAAAATATGAATAACAGATTAAATTATGCCTTTACACTAACAACTTCAGTTTTTAATTTATTATGATTATACATATATAAAGTATTATAAAGTCATTCCTCGTCTGTCATGCGGTACAGCTCGTATCTCTAGTCCACTCGATTATTAAGTTTTTAGGGCCACGAATAGTAAAGAATATAATGGATATAGATGAAGCGGTGTCACCGCAGCAGGTTTCTAAAAGTAACAGATGGGTACTACAATTAGCTTGCAAAACCTAAAAAAATTATATAAATTATATATATAGATTACATATTATATATAATTTTTTAATTAAACATTTAATAACACAATTAAGAATTTTAATTGACTATATACTAGCAATGATTATAATCGTAGCAACGAACAGACTAAAGACTTTTATCGAAAATTAGAAACATACATAGAGAAAAGCGAAAGTATTTAAATCTAGAGCATCTACCAAAAACAAGTAATAGATGGAAATACACAAAATCGTACTTTACTCACGAAGGGGAGCACCATGCCCCCGACTAGCGGCAGGATTCTGACCGCGCCCGAGCAGGATCCGAGCACCGACCTGGTGATCGGCGAAGGGTCTCATACGACCTACTGGACCTACTCTAAACCTGGCCGGATTTTGACCGCGCCCGAGCTGGATTCGAGCATCGAACGGGGGATCGGCGAAGAGTCGCCCACGACCTACTCTACGGAAAACTGCCTGAGGTTCCTCAGCTTGACGCCGCGCTATCGTCTCCAAAGGCACGACTTGGGCAACTCGGCGAACAGGAGCTTCAATAATTGGAGGCTCAGGTGGACCCGACCGCCTTACAACAATACAAATATAGATATACACCTATGTGTGTATGTGGTTATCTTATAACACCGTGAATGAATTGAATGTAAGCATGTTTAATTAGAAAAAAAGGAATAGTGCATCGTAACAGCTGCTAATGATTTCATGATTTAATTGAAATAACATGTGAAAACAAGTGATTATTTTTTTGGTATGTACATACAACAAGATTTTAATTATAGTTAACACATTATGTGTTAGAAGTTTAATATTTTATTTTGTACAATTAGAATTTATTTAATCGACTACATTTGGCGGATAATTATCGTGATTTCATTTTGTATTTTGATTTGTTTATTTTTTTAATATCCTAAAATAAATTGCACAACTATAAATCTATCATACATACAAATTAATTAACCCCAATCCCTTCAACGTTTTTTCAGCTATTTAATCAACGAGATTTTGACTGTTTGCCGTTTCGAGAGTAACTGAGCTAGGGCTTTAAAATTTCTATCTGAGATGTTCCCTACTATAACAATCATTTTTTAGAGGGGGATTATCCCACGACCGTTGGTTTTCCGGAACAAACGACCGGAAAACGACGTTAGAAACGTGTGGGACACGAAAGTGCATGGTTGAAGGGATTAGAGTTAATTATAAAACTATAAAAACGTACATATTGAAACAATCCGACTTACCGAATATTGTATAAAAAGTCACATATAATAATGATTGATAATGATAACAACAACATTGAAGAAATTATCCAATAAATATATAAATTGTCCTTTACCAACAAATCAGTTGAGTTTGGTATTTCATGTTCATGGTATATATTATTTTCAACGTCATTATTATGTGATAATCTTAATATAATGTGTTCTATAACCTCTGGAAAAATAATTATGTTTATTAAATAATTACGTTAATTATTAATAAATTATTTTTATATAAATAATTAGTATTTATTATTAACGAATTAATAATATAAAAAATAAAAATGTATTATAAATTAAACCTGTTCGTAAATTAAGTTATCGTTAGATTAAATTTATTTACAAACGTTTGTCATTACTGTCATTAGTATATTTATCTAATGTTTGCACAAACGCGCGCATACACAAAAAGAGGGACAAAAATATGGATTATTATACCACAAAGTAAAATTGCAAATACAGTGAACATTAATCGAATCATAATGTGAGATTATACTATTCTCTTCTTCACAAAATTTAATTAGACGAATTTGCTCTTTCCTTGATTTATTCACTCGTTATCTGTTGTGTTGTTGTGTTGTGCCAATTGTCTAAAAATAATAACATGATTATTTAGATTTAGAATGTCGAATATGGTAGAATGTCGCAAATGGTGGAATAAAACAAAACATAACATAGAGAGGTATGAAAACTTTGAACAATTAAGATTTGAAAGAAGGTTACAAGTACAAAATGAAATATAATAGAAAATAATTAAAAATAATTACATTTTGATTTTAACTAGCAGTGTTAATTAATGTTTGGTATGTAAGTACAGTGAATCTTTTAAACCATATGGATATTTACTGCTATTAAGAGAATAACGTTGATCTAAGAATTAGAAAAAGAAAATTAATAATGACAGTTGCGTGGGGACTTCGGTAATATGTTTAGATGTATTATTATTATTTGATGATGTCAAAAAGCTATAAGATCTTTGGAATAACGCGTACCATACTTACATTAGCTTATACTCAAAAGGTTATTTTGTTGGAATTTCTAACAAAAATGTCGATAACATAATCAATGCGGAAATAAATGTTGAAAATAATTATATAACATACATAATTTTCGATTAATATTATACTAATCAAAACGATAATTATGATCTCTAAGCATAACGGATAGGCATAAAGGTCTTACCTTCTTACCACATGAAATGTTCGTCTTTATGTCTTCTATATATGACAATAGATCAGCGACAATTTACAATGTGTAGAAGACTAAGGGCCTTCGCACAATGAAAAATATAAGAAACAAGGAACAGATATTAGCGATTGGAAATAAGAAATCAGGAATAAAAGCTGGCGTAACATTAATACACGGCTTCCGATAGGTTAAAAATCTATTATCTGCGTTATTCTCTGTTTCCGTTGCCTGTATTTTTCATCCAACTTTGTTCTTGATTCTTTAGTCCTAATATCTGTTCCTTGTTCCGTATATTTTTCATTGCGCGAAGGCCTTAACTTGTAGAGCACCTAGCTCTTTGTGCTGATTGGATTATTCAGATAAACGCTATTGGCTGTCGTAATACCGCACGAAATTATCTCTAGGCGCTTGCAGAGATCGCATTGTTGTCTTCCATTTTTACTAAGAGTCTAAAATTCTCTAGGAATATACATTCTTTCAACAGCTTGCATATCTTTCCAGTTCGAATATTTTAAACATTAACTGCAAATATTTTTGTTCACTCACAATTGAACCTGTGGTGATCTTAACAGATTTCATATCCGAATTTCTTGGAGCGAAAGTTATCTGGGCCTTCTTTTTTTATATGTATAGAAAAATAATTGTTAATCTAAAAGTTTTCTGCATAAATCGTATCTAAAAAAAAACATAAAAAAGATATTTTTTATCAGCTATCATAATAGTCAATTTTGTCATATATATTTTAATTTTTTCTTATAACGCAATATTTAATTTATTTCTTTGATTTAATCTCTGCTTTTCTACTACATGTTGCTTGGCTTAAAATTAATAGATAATTTGTACATTTACAGCCAGATGACCAAAATAAGCATAATGTACACATTAATTATCTGCGATATTCCAACCACAGGTGCTTTAATAATAAAAAAAATGCTCTAATTCATTAATAATTATAATTATATTTACATTCGTATTGTACAAACGAAACAGTCAAAATATACATGCATTAATAAAAGTATATTATATAATTGTAAATTCTAATATAATGTTTGCTTGTCGAGAGAGAGAGAGAGAGAGAGAGAGAGAGAGAGAGAGAGAGAGAGAGAAAGATACATATGCTGAATTAAAAACGTGTAAAGTAAATGTACCAATGCCTGGACACGTAACTAATATATCTGGACATTTATATCATTTTAGTCCTTAAATAAGTTATAACGCGAATTAAAATCAAATAATCAAAAATAAAAATATTTTTCTTGTATTATATATCTTTGATTTTAATTCGCTTTATACTTATTTAAAAACTAAAATGATAAAGGTGTCTATAGACATAAGTCTTAAGTGTCCCGGCAATAGTACATTTAGGTACCTTAAAACTTAGAGTATATATATAAATTATATCCATTCAATAATTACATAAAAGTATGTTCCTTAACACAATTTAATATGCTTTATATTGTAGTATTACTTAAAATATGAATAACAGATTAAATTATGCCTCTACACTAACAATTTCAGTTTTTAATTTATTATGATTATACATATAAAGTATTATAAAGTCATTCCTCATCTGTCATGCGGTACAGTACGTATCTCTAGTCCACTCGATTATTAAGTTTTCAGGGCCACGAATAGTAAAGAATATAATGGATATAGACGAAGCGGTGTCACCGCAGCAGGTTTCTAAAAGTAACAGATGGGTACTACAATTAGCTTGCAAAACCTAAAGAATTTATATATATTATATATTATATTACATATTATATATCATTTTTTAATTAAACATTTAATAACACAATTAAGAATTTTGATTGACTATATATACTAGCAATGATTATAATCGTGGCAACGAACAGACTAAAGGCTTTTATCGAAAATTACAAACATAAATAGAGAAAAGCGAAAGTATTTAAATCTAGAGCATCTACGAAAAACAAGCAAGTAATAGATGGAAATACACAAAATCGTACTTTACTCACGAAGGGAAGCACCATGCCCCCGACTAGCGGCAGGATTCTGACCGCGCCCGAGCATGATCCGATCATCGTTAACCGGGGGATCGCATCGTGCGATGGAATGGATTAGATCGCATATGACCTAATCCATGGAAAACTGCCTGAGGTTCCTCAGCTTGACGCCTGTTTTAAAATAAATTGCACAACTATAAATCTATCATACATACAAATTAATTAACCCCAATCCCTCCAACGTTTTTTTCCGCCATTTAATCAACGAGATTGTGACTGTTTGCCGTTTCGAGAGTAAATGAGCTAGGGCTCTGAAAGAGTGATGGCAAATTTCGCCCATTTTTGAGATCTCGAATTTCAAACTTTTTTTCATGGCAAATAGTACTATTTGATGAAACATTAATTCCAGTAAAATTTCAAGATGAGCATAGGTACGGTTTCGGAAATACAAGGGGGTGAAAAAATACGGGATATCGAAAATTCGTATAGGGTAACTTTGTCATTTTTAGAGATATTTTAAATCCGCAAGCGGGTGTTGTTTCGGAATCGGGTACAAACAATTTCAAAACAGCACCCGCTTGCGAATTTAAAATATCTCTAAAAATGACAAAGTTACCCTTATACGAATTTTCGATATCCCGTATTTTCACCCCCTTGTATCTCCAGTACCGTGCCTATGCTCATCTTGAAATTTTACTGGGATTAATGTTTCATCTAATAGTACTGTTTGGCATAAAAAGAAGTTTGAAATTCGAGGTCCCAAAAAATGGGCGATAAAACAGATTTTTTTGCCATCACCCTTTCTACCTGACGTTCCTTACTATAACAACTTTTTTTAGGGGGAGGGGGGAGATTATCCCACGGGCGTTGGTTTTCCGGAACAAACGATTGGAAAACGACGTTAGAAACGCGTGGGACACGAAAGTGCATGGTTAAAGGGATTAGGGTTAATTATGAAACTATAAAAACGCACATATTGAAACAATTCGACTTACCAAGTATCGAATATAAAGTTAGACACGAGGTGAGATATAAAAGAGATTGAAGTTTTACGTAATACTAATAACAATAATGACCACGTTGAAAGACTTATCCAATAATAATTATATAAATTGTCCTCTACCAACAAATCAGTTGAGTTTGGTATTTTATGTTCATGGTGCATATTATTTCCAACGTCATTATTATGTGACAATATAATGTGTTCTATCATCTCTGGAAAAATAATTATGTTTATTAAATAATTACGTTAATTATTAATAAATTATTCTTATAAATAATTAGTGTTTATTATTAACAAAGTAATAATATAAAAAATAAAAATTTATCATAAATTGAACCTGTTCGTAAATTAAATTATCGTTAGATTAAATTTATTTACAAACGTTTGTCATTAGTTTATTTATCTAATGTTTACACAAACGCGAACGAACGCGCGCGCACACACAAAAAGAGGGACAAAAATATGGATTATTTTACCACAGATGAATAACAGTTCAAATACATTGATCGCCGATATTAATCGAATCATAATGTGAGATTATACTATTCTCTTCTTCACAAAATTTAATTAGACGTATTTGCTCTTTTCCTTGATTTATCCACTCGTCATCTGTTGTGTTGTTATGCCAATTGTCTAAAATTAATAACAAGATTATTTAGATTTAGAATGTCGAATATGGTAGAATATCGCAAATGGTGGAATAAAACAAAACAACATAGAGAAGTATGAAAACTTTGAACAAGATTTGAAAGAAGGTTATAAGTACAAAATGAAATATAATAGAAAATAATTAAAAATAATTACATTTTGATTTTAACTAGCAGTGTTAATTGATGCTTGGTATGTAAGTACAGTGAATCTTTTAAACCATATGGATATTTACTGCTATTAAGAGAATAACGTTGATCTAAGAATTAGAAAAAGAAAATTAATAATGACAGTTGCGTGGTGACTTCGGTATGTTTAGATGTATTATTATTATTATTTGATGATGTCAAAAAACTATAAGATCTTTGGAATAACGCGTACCATACTTACATCAGCTTATACTCAAAAGGTTATTTTGTTGGAATTTCTAACAAAAATGTCGATAACATAATCAATGCGGAAATAAATGTTAAAAATAATTTTAACATATATAGTTTTCGATTAATATTATACTAGTCAAAACGACAATTATGATCTCTAAAGATTAGCGACAATTTATAATGTGTAGAAGACTATAAGGGTGACGCGACGCGCGACGCGTCTAGTGGGAACGCACCCTAACTTATATAGGGCATCTAGCTCTTTGTGCTGATTGGATTATTCAGATAAACGCTATTAGCTGTCGTAATACCGCACGAAATTATCTCTAGGTTTAGGCGTTTGCAGATCGCACCGTTGTCTTTCATTTTTAGTAAAAGTCTAAAATTTTCTCTAGGAATATACATTCTTTCAACAGCTTGCATATCTTTCCAGTTCGAATATTTTAAATATTAACAGATATTTTTGTTCACTGGCAATTGAACCTGATGATCTCAACAGATTTCATATCCGAAAGATTTCATTTCCTGGAAAGTTATCTGGGCCTTCTTTATTTATAGTGTAGAAAAATAATTGTTAATGTAAAAGTTCTTTGTATAAGTCGTATCTAAAAAAAATTTTTAAATAATATATTTTTTATCACCTATTATAATAGTCAATTTTTTATTTTAATCTCTGCTTTTCAATTGTATGTTACTTGGCCGGTTAAAATTGATAAGATAATATGCACACCCACAGATGGTCAAATAAGCATAATGCATACATACTTTAATAACATACGCGTATATCACTTTACTTTAATGTGATTATATCTTATTATTGATAATAAATCTTGTGACATTTCATTCAAAAACTTTTTAATAATAAAGAAGTGTGTTTCGTGCTCGACCTGATTTATTTTGCGAAACGCGATTAATACCGGAATTACTCAGAAAGAGTGCGAAACGAGGGGAGGGCTGCGGATAGAGAGAACGACTATCGTTATACAGCGATTAGTCTATAGTCTATACTGAGAACTCTTAGTAAATTTCACGGACATTGTCGTGGCTCGAATTGCTCGGAAATCTTGAGGCGTCAGTAGTCTGCCGCAAACGCGAGACGGAGATCTTGCCGAGCATCGACTTGATGCCCTTACGACGGAAATTTTGCGGTCGAACGGAAATCTTGTTCGCGAGGCAGACTCCGAACGCGAACGCGACACGACGACAATAATCCGGGGCGAGCTCCTTTGATGAGCTCGATGATCACTCTCGTAGAAAGTGCAAAGTCTCTGCAGATCACGCACTTAACGAGGATGGTTGGTCGGTGATGCCGCGCATACGAATCGGTGGTGAAACCACGCACAAAGTTTGCTATCATGCCGAGATAACTTAATGCAGAGACGTGCAAAAAGAGTCTGACCTGCGATTGTTCTCTTCCGCCGCGCCGCGGCGCCGGGAGGGTTCTCGAGGGACGGAAACGAAGGCGAGATCCGGAACGCGGCGCTCTCCGATTGATCCGGTGATTGACGGAGTTGCGCTGTGGGCACAATTTTCGCGAGCAAAGACACTGCGCGTGTCAGGAGTCGCGCCGTGCTCCGAGCTCCGATTCTCGACAATGCCGGCATGCGCGCACCTGTACGTGGGGCGGCATCGACCACGCGGGACGGCGTGATCGACAACCCCGTGCGAATCGAATTGGTGCCACGAGACTGACAGCAAGCACGTAGCAGTGAGCCTCGCGGCCCGATTACAGAATATGTTCGATCCTTAAAAAATTGGAATTAACGACATAAAGAAATTTCATATTGTTACAGTGTGATATTAACAATATGAGAATGTAGCATATTAAATAATGTTAAGAAATACATTTTTGTGCAAATTATATTATTGAATGCACATAATTTGTACAAATATTTCAGATCTTACACGTTTTGAATACAGGGGTGCTTGAATTCAGGAATTACGCCTAGGCACACCTATAGGTATAACTCTAATGCTATAGTATATATGACATAAACTAATAGATTATTGTTAGAGTTACCCACGTTAAATTTCTGAACGCAGCCTAGCATATACATATATCTTTCGACAATCATGCGTTAAAATTGACGTTCACTTATATAATAGATTTTTATCAATACGTATATATGTATATTTTAACCGCGTCGTGTACAACGACTACTTATATATTTTTATTAATACATGTATATTTTCACTACTTTGTATGTAACAGATTTTACGATGCAAATATAAATATAATTATTAACAAATTTCATGAAGTTTCACTTTATTAACTTACATTAGGATTCTATATTTAAATAGATTTCTTCTCTTGTGTTGTACGATGCATTAGGTACTCGAGGTGTCTGCTGGACCTCTGAACGTCTACAGAAATAAGAAAGAAGGTAAACGAAGCGTTCCCAAAAAGTTCTAAAAGTAGCACAGATACGTATTACAATAGGCTGATGGCGAAGCCTAAAAAGATAATTTATATGTATATATATGGACCAACTTGCAGCACCATGAACGTGTCTTTGAACATGAGTACATTAAATTGGACAAAGCAGTTGCTAATGATTTCACAATTTACTAGAATAATACATTAAAATTAGTGATTATTAATACTAATTATTTTTTGTGCAACAAATTAACACATTATGTGATAAAAGATTAGTATTATTACATTTTGTACTTTTGTTTTGTTTATATTTTTTATTTTATTTTAAATTCTGTATATACAACTAGGAACCTATTATTCATCATTTAAATAAATAAATTATGAAGTTGTAAAATCATAAGAGCATATAAGACAATTTGACTTACCAATTGTACGAAGAATTTAGTAAATGGAATTTATAGGCAATTAGCACTAATAAAGCGATTACTGAACATATATTAACTATATATAAGAATTTCAGGAACCCAGTCATGTAAGTTTCTAATCTTTTATTATCTGCATATTCAGTAGTATTTCGTAATATTGATGCATTTCCTCCTGTAACATCTAAAAAAGTAACTACGTTTGATAAATAATTATATTACGTGTAGTAATAGATTAATTTTATTAGTAAATAATATTCATTATTAAGGAATTATAATAGTGTTAGAAATAAAAACTATTATGAATGCAATGTTAAATTTGTTAGAAATTATAGTATCGTTAGAGCAATACTATTAGTAACAAAAAATTTGTCATAATATACATTAACTTCTTGTCCATCAAATTAAATTTAGAAAATAATCTAAAATGTATATATATTTACTTAATGTTGTTTTATGCAGGGTGTAACAGAACACCTGATATGAGCGCTCCGTTACACCCTGTATAATTAGAATTGTGGAGAATAATTTTAATTTTATTTATACATATTGTACTATTGCCTTTTGCATTACTTTTGCCTTTTTGTATGTTTTACGTAATGGTTTACATTATATAAACTTTTTATTTTAAATATGTCACTCTTCTCGCTGAAATATATTCTGTACTGATTTTAAAATAAATTTGTTACATTATATTTCTTGTTGCAATTGTCTATGTACATATATTAGCTTGTATTTATTAGCTTGTATGTAAAAAACACGAAGGTATTATTCTTCGAATTCTGTGATTATAAGAAAATAATTAACAGAATGAAAAAGCGTGTATGTATGTACATGAATATCTCTTCATTCTGTTAGGAGTGTTAGTACATTTCTAGAGATATAAATTATCTTACCACGGACTAAAATCGCAAATATAATGGTGCGTAGTGATTGCATGTTATAATATGAGATTCCACTCTTTTCTTCGCAAAACTTAATTAGATGAAATTGCTTCTTTCTTGAGTCATTCAATCCTAATCTAGCTTGATGTCGTTAGTCGTCTGAAATTATTAACATAGTCATTTTAGGCAAAATGATAGAAAAAAACAAGACATGATATTGACAATGAGATAAATTTCAAAGAAAATTGAACAGCCTTAAGAGAGCTATATTTACCATAAGATAAAGGAACAAAATAACAATAAAATATAAAATATGGAATATACTTATTTAAGAATAAAACATAATTTAGTTTGACTTATCGGCGTTAAAAGTCTTTCAGTATTTATATAAATATAATATATTCATTAAATCGTGGATATTTGTCGTTAAGAGAATTATAATGTTGCTCTGAGAATTCGAAAATTAAAAAATAATATTAGTTATGATAGGCAATCGGAAGATTTATGTGTATTTTAATTACTTGACGATGTCACGAAAATTAAAGTCTTTTGGAATGTCACGCAACGTTAGCAACGTTAGCAACTGATTATATTGTTGAAATTTCTAGAAACTAGAACTATAGTTTACAGTGTGATTAATGTAGGATCAAATGTTAGAAATAATTATAACGCAAATCACTTTTAATTAATATTATTACTAATTGAGACGACAATTATGATCTCTAAACGTAATCGATATAGGGATAAAGATTCTATCTCCTTACCACATAGGATATTTATTTCAACGTCCTCTACGTATGACGAGTTAACGACGATTAACGCAGTATGTAGGAGACAGGCATCTCTTTGTGACAATTGTATTATTCGCATAAACACTATTGGCTGTCTTAAGTGCCAATGCAAAACTGTTTATCTTTAGGTGCTCGCGAATCATATCGTTACACTGCTCCTTTGCGAATGATTTCCTTCTCATATAAAAAAAGAACTCAAAATTATGTAGATATATTACATATATCACAATATATGTTGCAATCATATATACATATAGCATTCTACAAATAGTATATTATATCTACAACCCATTATATGTCCTAGCAGAATCGATTATTTTCTCTTCTTTAATTTTACAGCCCGATCAACGTTGGCAACGCGGAACTGTGAACAACGGAAGAAGGTATGAAAGCTGTCATTCGCGGCGTAGAAGAAGAATAGGTACGTAGATGTCATACATTAAATTGGTACCATTACATGAGTATGATATTACATTGATAAGCATGTCGGAGCATATACTCGCGAATCGACGATCTATCGATTAAGGAAAGCCCGAAGAAACCCATAGCCGGGCAAACACATAAGATCGCGTGTGATCGTCATATTTATGTTCCCGTCCGCGACACGGCCCATAACCATCAGTTCGTCCCTTGAAAAACAAGTCGCTGGCTTTCGCACATTGTCCGCCGCGAGATAATCGCGGTCGCCTTGTTATTAATGCGTAATGGAATGTTGTTGTTTATGTCATTATGTTTCCGAGCAGCTAAATTTAGTAAAGTTGATCAGCTTAGTTCTTCTAATATGCATATAATGTTTATTTTTGGCGATTAAGTATAAGGAATCTCAGTCGTATATAATAATGCAACGTATCTTTGCGGATTTGTTTTATATCGGATGCGTATTGCAGCGGCAAATAAGTAGTACGATTATCTGCCGCATCATCGTTTCTCTTTTTTTTTTCTTCTATGATGTATTATTCAACTTTCTGATGCATCTGCGAGCATGATGCGGCAGGAATCGCGGTACCACCTTCTTATCTATCCGATCAGGCAGACTTTTCACTTAAATCTACGACGAATCATTCTTAAAGAGATATCAAGAAAGTTTGTCGCTTATTGCCATTCTTTAAACTTTAATGTCTTGTGTAATCAAACCCGCCTGTTAAAGTAGATTCTACTTGAAGCTAAATTGAGCACAATTAATCAACAATAAGTCTTCATTTATTCGCATGAACTGGCGTTTTTACCGCGCCTCTTAATTATGCAGCTATGCGTTCGTGCGTGACACGCGCCACCCGGCGAATCTTCGTGCCGGTGAAGACGAGTGGAGACGAGTGAACGAACGGGGGAGAGCCGTGGGCGAAGTGTTACTCGCGAAGTGGCCGCGCGCGCGATCGTGGCATCGCGTCGCCGCGGCATTTTCGCGTTGAACCTATCGCGGCCGCGCGGGGCACGTCGTAAACTCGCGGACATTCGCGCTCGCGTGGCACGTTGCATTCTTTTAATTACACGCGTGACCCGATACACAAGCCCATAAGCTCCGGCGCGAGCTGAGCGCTTAGAAACGGCCGACCTTTCTAAACGCGACGCGAAGTCGCGGGGTCGTAAAGAAAAAGGGAAACCGTGAGCGCGAGCGCGCGCAGGCAAGAGGACAAAGGATCCTCTCCTGATCGTCGTCGTCTTCCTCCTCGTTGTCGCCCCGCTATCTCGCGAGCCTCTCGATCGTTTCTTACCGCGACTATGTATAAGTGCGTTCGTTGGCGTAAAGTCGCCATCCTGCAATCTCGGATGTTTCATCTGGCAGCACGCAGTCGCTGCGTTATGGCACGGAGTTAATGCTATCGGAAGATAGCGCCACCATTGACTCGCCGATGCTTTTTAAAGACAGAACTTTAGCTCGGCAGTTTAAAAGTATTCATATTTTGATCGCGTGTTATTTGAATCTGAAAAATTACTTCTGTAGGAAACACCTTTTTAAACGTAGAAGATACCAAAGAGAGAAGATAAAAAGATTCGTTAAAAATAAATAAAAATGAAGAGGAAAAGGAAGAACTTGAATTAAGTTTAAGATATATAATTATTTTATCATTAGAAAGAAATGAGCACATTTCCTCTCATGTACAGAATATATTATCGTATCTCTTCATTTTTGTACACTTTTTATTATCTTACCCGGAAGAAATTTTATTTCTGAACATAATAAAATATTGATACTCGCTCAAGTCATCATTGTATAATTTGTTATGCGACATAAAGATCTTCATTAGAAAGTGCAAACAGCGATGCCGAGACGAGATGTTGTGAGACACATGCGTAAAACTCCTGGAATTAATTGGAAAAATTAAAAGAGCCGTGTTATTTTAAACATGCAAACACATACGCGGTGCAATAAAGATATCGATCAACGATCGCGGCTCTTTTGATCGCGGAAATCAAAATCGTGGTTAATGGGTTGATTAATTAAAGCTTCGACCGCGAGAGGGTATATGCCGCTCGTAAAAATACGGCACGCTCGCGATCTGGGCCACCCAGTACGCCGGGACCGGGGTTCCAGGTGGGTTTCGGCCACTCGTGCCGAAAATACGCTGGCGATCGCGAGATTCCAGAAAAACCCGGCATTATTTTGGAAAGTGCAGGTGGTTCGGTCAAAAATGAGCCACCGTCCACGCTCGTAACGAAAAAACGGACGGAAAAAGCGGTCGAGCGAGTCCGTGTCGTTTTCGGCGTTCCGCATATGTGCGAAATGCGAGGTTTTTGCGATATTTACTCATAACGTAATATTGACCAAGCCCCATCCTTTTCATCATTTCTTCTAAATAAGAAGTAATCTCACGCGTTAGATTTCCCGAAGAAACCACGACAATGAAAAATTACAATCTTTATTCGTGAGAGATTTCCTGTTTTATTGTCGAAGAAGTCAGTCAACGGTATGCACCACACGCATAGTCCGCGGCATTGTCTCTCAACGATTAGCGACGAAAAAGACGACATACAGTGGTGTCAGCTTTCCTAGGTTGTTCAGCGTTCTCTTCGCGCGGGATGAGACCGCGCCACGTGTGAACGCGGGTTTACCGTGTGCACGGCCGTGTGTTTGTAGTGGTGTAGGTGAGGAGAGAGAGAGAATGCGGTAGATAGAGAAAGAGTGAGAGAAAAAAAAAAGAAAGAACGGCAGTGGCGGTCCCACCGACGGTCGTTTTATGAATATGCATATGGCTTTTCCGTCCGCTACCGCCGTGCGTTGCTCCCAATTTGTCACACACCGTGGCATTATCCCATTTTGTTAATAAAGCAATGTTACGCGCGCGCGTACGCACCGGTCGATTCTTCCTTTTCCCTCCCTTTCTTTTCTCTCTGCTGCTGCACGATGCAATTATGCAGCTTTGTAATTGCGCGGCGCCTTTTGCCCCTCACCGCTCGGCGTATCGCGTCCTCGTCCACGGCGTTACAACGAGACGCGATTTTATTATGACTATACAGGCCCGAGTTTCTCCCGTCCGTGGTATAGCAGGTGCGTGACGCGGAGGAGAAAAGGATTGCCGCGAAAAGGGCGGGGCGAGAACGCGCCGACAGAGGAAATACACTCGACTTCGGTTTATTTAATTTCATGAGCTCGCACTCGTAGAAGTACTCGTATTTTGTAAGATCATCGGCTTCTACGAAGACACATAAGAAACTTAAGGATATGTCCGAGCGAAAGAGAAACTTTAATGGTTACGATGATTCTCGCAAGTAATTAAATATCGATTGAGAAATGTTACATATGAAAGATTTGCCAGACACTATTTCGTCTTGACGTGATTTTTTCCTTTTCTTAGCTTAATAATTTCAAAAGGCTATTTTTTCCCAATGATGTCGATATTCTATATGTCTATATAAACGTGATAATAATGTTTGCCACAATTTTCTCACGTTAACGCAACGATTAGGCAATTACGAAACAGGGGCATTAAATATCTAGAATTTCTGGAACATTTTAAATAAATATATACTCTTTTATTATTTAATTCTTTGACAAAGCAAATTAAATTATTTTTATATAGGCTTTTACGTAACAGGGAAGAGCACGCTTCTCTCGACGCGTGCGTTCAATTCTGCAGCGCGCTGTTATCACCAAATAATGTCGAAATAACCGGCGAGCTGTCACTGCAGTTACCTTACTAACGAGTCGGACATGACGTGCGGAAATAGAAATGCGCGATCCGCATCGTATATCGCGGCCAAAAAAGAGAGAAGCGTGACGTTTGATAGCCATATTTACTCGCGGGAAAATAAGCGGACAGAGAGAGAGAGAGAGAGAGAGAGAGAGAGAGAGAGAGAGAGGACTATGCACGTGTAACGGTCGCTCGTCTAGGTGCGTACTAAACTGTATCGGAGATTATCTCGATTCCGCCAACCGGGAATATCGAAAGTCGCGCAGGCGGCGGTTTCTCGAGCACGGACGCAATTAAACTTTTTCTCGGCTCGATCACGTCAAAGACCGCTCGTCGGCCCAGCGATCGCCCGATCGCTCGCGGGACGCCAGTCTTCGAACCGGTCGAGGCTCCGGACTCCGGAGCTCTCGGAAGGGGAGAAAAGGGAGAAAAAAAAATAACGGTCGCGACAGCATCGAGAATGCGTGTCGCGTGATTCCGAGGACACCGATTTCACCGAGAGATACATTAATGCCGTGAGCGCGAGCGAGTCCCGTGTACGTTTTATAAGTCGTCGAATAAATTTCCACCGCCTCTCCTCTCCACCACGCTTCTTCCCTTCGGTAATTTAACGAACTTTCCTATTTAACGAACGTAGAATTACGTTAGAAGAGCACACACCGGGTTTATTCTATACGCACTGAACGACAGCAACAAGAGCGTAAGAAGCACCGGATTTTCCCAGAGATTGTAACAAAATTAACGCTCGTACAAGCGTGTAATAGGCTTTTTTATTACTTATTACGTTTAATTATGCTTTGTTTTATCTTATTGTTACTTAGGCACATTTGTAATGCGATAAACTGGACGGAGCATGTTTTGAAGAATTTTCTTTGCCTTTGTTTATTTATTGCTTAATGCTTATATTACAAGCGATATATCTTTATAATATCAATATTTTGTTGAATTTACTTTTTTAATAATTTTCTGATTATGTATAGGACGATTGTATATAACTTGTCTATAACTGAACTAGTTATAGATGTAAAAACTTACAAGAGTCGCAAGGCAAAAGATTTGTATTAATACCTCACTAAAAGTTTACGATCCGGACTTAAGGACAACGACCGCGAAAGCAGATTAAATCCGCGTGTCGCGATCGATTACTCGGATTTACGCCAGCGACACGGTGATGAATCGCGGTGGCGAGGTCGAAGTGGAGGTAAAAGACGCTCCGTGCTCTCACACGGCCGTATTTTAATCTTATCGCGCTCGCGCTTTCGTCGGTCGCTTGATACCTTCGCGGAGCTTTTCTTATCGGGTCGTAAGAGCACGAGACTCGGGCCTCGCTCGTCCTCCTCTCTTCCTCGTATCGCCCTATCGCCTCGTTTCCACTTTTGTCGTGCCAGCGGGGAGCGTGCACCCCTGCATGTTAGACGCAGATACGATACTCGTAACAATATGACCGTGCGAACTTCCTATCTCCGGCTCTTATTAACACGATCGGAATTACCTCCCAGAATGCCCGTCAGAAGTTAATCAATATAAGTAGAACTTTTAGCGAATATACGATAAACCATAAATACAGTGATAAAATATATGGAAAATAATCATCTTTCACCTCAGAACATCTTTCGTTTTTTGTTACGTATATATATTCGTATCCTTTAACGTATACTTTTTACGTATACTTTTAACTATTATTATTATTGTTATATGGGGTTCGTTATACGCACGCGTGATAGTATTAAGTATGTATCACATGCTGTATGTACATCTATATACACATTACCGATATCTCAATGACTATTGCTTCGCGGCGGTCTCGGTGATAAAGGAGGAGATCAAAGTGCAATTTTCTAGGTCGGGATTTTTCCACGCCGCAACCGCTTCCCCCCTGCGTTTCTAGATACACGCGTGCATCCGCATTGCATTACATATGGCGATTGTGTCAGGGTGATATCGTCATCGAGAACGGGGCAAACACGGACTTTAAGCCTTCCTCGCGTCGAGGCGACAACGAGTGCCGGGAGGTGCGTGTTCCCGACACGACTTGCCCATTAGGTGGACCCGCAACGGCGCCATCAGATTAGATTCCCTTTCGTCCTCTCGCTCTCGTTGCTCCTTGCCCAACAATGCACCCCGGCATCGGCGATGCATCGGACAGTGGTGTTTGCATCTGCGACGCGTTTCCTGGATCCGTGAATCTGCAGCAGAGTTGGATACCGAAAGTACCTCGGCGCAAGAATCTCAATGAAATACTGGGTTAAGTGGAGTTATTACTTTAATATTTTAAAGCGACATGTCAAGTTACATCTTTTTAAACTATTCAGAGATAAAATGTAGATGCAATGTAATTGAAGGATTTATTAGAAAGATATTAAACAATTATAATTTGTTATATATAGAAATGTAAAGCAAAATAAGAGAGAGAGAGAGAGAGAGAGAGAGAGAGAGAGAGAAATATATAATGTAACAAAATAATTAAACTAAAATTTCGGTAGTGTTAATTATTCTTTGCTATCAGAAAGAAACTCGCGGATCACAAAGACTCAACTGAGTCTGCTTAGAGCCTTCTGCTTACCCTCTCAATAAATTTGATCAAGTAGATCGAAGTATACGTCGAGCGGTTTAGTCGAGGCGTAAATTCATTGAAGTAAAAATCCAGGGACCGAATCTAATCCTCTTTGTTTCGAGCATAACACGACCTCGCGGAGAGCCGTATCCCTCGTCTCGCTTATTAACAACCGCGGCGAGATTCTGTCCCTTGCGATGGCCTTTCGCGCCCGCAGCTGCATTAACCTTTCGCGCGGCATCTGGGAGTCGGATCGGCGCCAAATTAGCGACGCGATCGAAAGTCGTGCCCCAAGTGTCAAAGCAACGATGTCGGATCCTCCCGTCGCTCGCGCGATGGCCCTTCGAGGCCCGAGATGGTCTTGGATGCCCGCTGCAAGTCGTCGGTGCACGCGATGGCTTCCCGTTCGTCGCATGTCACCGGCTATCCCGTTCTCGCCTCTGCGCGGTTTTCGAACTGCCCCGCGCCGCATCCGTGTTCTTCGAGTGATGCGTATCGATCGCACGCAGCGACAATCGTCGCGTTGCCGAGACGCGCGCGCTCGTTCTCTCACACCAATTACAAGGATACGAACGACGGAAAGACGGTGAGACGGCATCGCAGGATCGACGCGATTTATTACGTTTACCTTCCGCCATCTTCCCCTCCGATGGCCCCGATGGGTGAGCGAGCGTTGCGGTTTTCCGAAGAAAAGGTATCCCGCGCGCGTTTATGTAAGTCCTGGCTTCAATCTTACTTTAATCTTCGCTATTTTTCTCGTTTAATGTGATTTTACTTAAATGCACACATTATATTATATGTATTATATGATGTTACATAGACAAATGTTTTTTTTATATAACGACTTTATTTTTATCATATACATGCGCATTATTTATATTTAATATACATGCAGAGAACGTTTCTTCTACATTTCAATATATTTATACGTTAAATGTACAGATTAGTACACACGCAAGACATAAAATTCCGATTATAAATGTAACGGAAAACTTTACCCTTCATTTTAATCGCTATAAATCCGCTGCTGGTGCAGCTAACGCGCGCAGAGTTGCTAAATAACTATAATCGTGCGGAGGGCTAACGATCCATCCGGGCCAATAATCCGCATGGCGGAGAGAACGCGTCTCGGTCCCGCGAATTAATGCGTTTCGCAACGCGATTCGCCTTTGCGCGACTGCCGCGCTCTCTCGCGCGGTAATTGATTACATTAAGATCGCAACAAAGTCGCGGCGTAATCGTAATTACCGCTCGCGCGACGTGGCATCCTGATTAACGGCTAATTGTCAAAGTAATGTGCGTGTACCATATAATCGCGCGCGCTACCCGGCAGCGATACATCCGAGAGCGGCGCGCGGCGTTTTCCCGGCTAACTCGCGAAATCACGGGCCGCTAACGAAATATGCGCGCGGCCGCTAACGAACCACGGTCTAATTAGGAAAAAAATACGAAGGAAGCCTGCGCATTTTGTAGTAACGGACGTGCGTCTCTGCTGCTGGCTCGCTGCTGCCGACAAGGAAAATGCCTGCTATGCTGCATCACGCACAATACAGTGAAACTACCCAACTATTTTTTCCAAGTTGCGGGTAGTAGTTGCGGGTAGTATTATCGATTTTTGTCAATTTCCAACGATAAATACTTTAAGTAACACAGTTAAATAACGTACTAATGTCAAATAAGTTTACTAAGCGTTAAATGTCGCGACGATTTTGATATTTAAATAAAACTTATATACGTTTGAATTAATTTCTCAAGTTTTTCCGTAAACTAATCCATAATGGCTTTCGATGCAACGCGACGCATCACGTTATTGCATTTTGAGATAACGCGCCTCGCGATGTCCTGTTTCTACTGCTTTGTCGCGGGAGAGCCACCGAAAGGAAGAAGCATGAGAAAGGAAAGCGAACCTGACCAAATATATCATCGAGCGCGACGTAAGGATAGCGAGAGAACGCGCCCGCGATTACGTTTGATCCCACGAGTGCGCCCGATGCGGCAGCCGTCAGGCAAGGAGAAGAAGCAATTTCCGCGTTGCCGTTAAACGCAATCGCGCAATCGGCATACGTTTCACGCACGTGCTTCGCGGTAGATAGACTACCGCGAGAAAACATTCAACGAGACGAGATAATCGCCGAAAGATTCTTACGCGATCGTATTCCGTATTAATAAGCGATAAGCGCAAACATTTAGCTGTGCGAAAAAATTAAATTCAGCGAAAGAGAATCCGAATCGATTAATGGTTGAACAACTGTGAGTTTATAAACACATAAACGGCGATAAGACGAGCGCGCTATCAAGCGGGATCGAGTTTTTAAATGAGAAAAAGTTGAAATCGGCACGAATTATTTTCCAATCTCATGTGCAAACTTTTCTCTTTTTCCTTCCCCTTTTCTCCGTTTCTTTCTTCGTTTCGGACATCGGATAGTAAGTATAAAGAGAGAAAAAGTTCCGTTGGGTCTTACGTGCTGCTGAACGTGTCGGGAAGCGGGAATCGTGTTCCGCAGCCGTAACCATTATCACGTTGCCCTTCTTTGATAGGGTCGGCACGAGGTCGCTGAAATAGCGACACGAAAGAGTCCCCGGTCCGATTTATGTGTGCACCACGGCCGAGAGAGAATCTCTCTTTTCAGGACTTCTGGCAGAAGCATCGGGCTTCACGTACGTGCAGAAACTCGTAACACGGAGTGAAGAGAACGCGGATGTGGGTGGACAAGCGGAGGAAACGAGCGAACAGAAACGGAATAGACGAGGAAGAGGAGCGAGGAAGAGAGAAAGAGGCAATACTGGGTGTCGCGGATCTATCTTTATCTGTGAATCAATCGAAAATCATTCTCTTTAATAAAACTTGCTCTGAATAATTGGCATTACTTTAGAGATATTAACAGAAAGTGAAATTTTCTTACTCATTCAATTTTCAGAAAGCTTATATATATAGTATAAATTTTGTAATTTAAAGAAAAATCAATTTTTGATATCGTACTTTTTAAATACTTTTTTCTAATTAATTAAAAAATCTTAGCATGTGTGAATATTTATTAAATACGAGTTTAATCGAAATAATCCTATCGATTTCTAATCAAATCAAGATACTCCATTGATTCTGAAACTGCTTTTCAATTACCGGATAAAGGCCAAATTTATTTTCTATTATAACATGACAACGTGACATACGTGACATTTGTCACTAACAATGTATTTTTGGACAAAAAACTGATATTTTTTTTAATAAACCGAGATTGGAAATACGAATTTGAAATTGGTTCAAAGATACTCGAAAATATTATATGGTCGAAAGTATTGTACATCCCTAAGATAGACCAAGTAAGGGATCTTAGCTTGTTCATTCCGGGACACCCTGTACATACAGGGTGAGAGAGACAGCAGTCAGCCAGAGTCGAGAGATCCACGTTGTTAGATCGTATCAGAGGGTTGTCTCTGCTGCTACCGCCTGTGCTCGATGTGCTTACCGCTCTCGCACAGAGCCACTCCGTCTAGCTCGGAGGTATTTGATATTGACTTCCCGAGGCTCGACTTTGAACTCCTGGAACCGGAGAGAGAGTAGGAGAAAGAGGAAGAGAGCGAGAGAGAAGGCGAGAGAGAGAGAGAGAGAGAGAGGCACAGGCTGCACCACCCCCGCGTTACGTTTAATTAAAAAGCTTCGTGCGCGCGCGCGCGCACGCTTGCACGCCCTTATACGCTGGGATATGTGTGTCGATAGTCGACGAGCTTTCTCGTAAAGCTCCAAAGAGCATTTGCGAGCTCCGGGAGCAGTGCGTTAGAGAGAAAACAAAATTATTTGTCTGTCGCGGAAGTTGTTGGATCAAAGTGGCGGAACTATACTTAAAGGCCGCGTTCACCGTTGAGTTTCCGGCGATCACGGGATACGTGGAAAAGTTGAGCGATAATGTTTGACATCTAAATTCACAGTGTATTCGTTATATCATCGTTGAGCATTTTATACCTTGATCAAAACGATTTGATGCAATTTCCGTAGGAAAACTGAAGTAAGGAAATCATACCCATTACGGTAAACCGTTAAATAAACAATAACCGTCGAATAACATTTCGATGCATTGTGTCACGATAGCACGGTATATACATAAATATATATTTATATTTTATATATAATATATACCCCGTAATACGATATTAATTTTTCTTTTCGGGTCGCGCGCAAAATTCCGGAAGAGCGAAAGGAGGAAGGTAGAAATAGGAAAAGAGAGAAAGAGGAGACGCCGCCGCGCTGAGGCAGCGCCGAGCCGAGCCGAGCGGCGGGCGTCGTGCTGCTTTATTTTCCCAGCATCGCGGCTCCGTCGTGGAAAACGCGAGGCTGGCAACAACGTTTTCCAACGATAACAATTATCCACGAGAGACTTCATTACCCATTCGCCGCGAGCGGCTTCTATTCTTTATTTATGGACAAGCTCATTATTTCTGTGCAAGTAAGCATATGAAAAATTCTCCCCTCGCGCGCGTTCCAATCCTCTCTTTTCCCTTCTCCCGCCTTTCCTTTTTCCTCTCTCTCCCCCTTGCCGACATTTGCCTGCCGCGGCTACCGACCCGTGCAACAAACGAGTCACGGTTTTATTAAATTAGTTGCCACGATGTGGGGACTCGATTCTCTAGCTCTCTTCTTCTCTCCTTCTCTCTTTTTGTCTCTCCTTCTTTCTCACTCTTACCGCGTAATTTTACTTCTCGTCCGACCCATTCGCATGCCATTCGTCGATCCGTCGTAGCGTCATCGGGATTATTGCCGGGCGGACTCGACACGACAATCCTGCATCGATCATTTGGTGGCGATACGTATCGGTTCGTAGCCGTGGGAACATGCGAGAATGTATATGAATATAACGTGTCATGTTAAATATATATAATAAATCAGTAACAGATTAATATTAAATAACACAACCATAGTAATTGCAACAACAATAATTTTTTTATTGAGTAGCGAATGGAAAGACAAATTACAAATGACAATATAGACGCGTGTCACAGGCTAATCTTACAAAAAAGTCGTTTATACATTTTTTTATACTTAATCATTCGTATCTTTTATATATCTGTAACATACGCGGGGAGTATACATATATATATCTTTACAAATATACTCATACGACCACAGTGCAGCAATCAACCTGTTAAAAGTTTGCGCAGGTTTGCGCCGTAATAAAGGCGCAACGCAGCGAGATGACACATAAACGTATACGTTGCTTATCGAGCGTGTTATCGATTTACGGCAGGCTGCGTAACACGATCGTGGCGGACGATTCTCGCGCTGGTGGAACCGCGAACGGGGCCGTATAAACGACCGGTAAATATTCATGTCGAGGCTGCGTCCGTCGATGATATGCAAATGAGAATGCGGAGATCGTGTACGTGCGTGCGTGCGTGCGTGCGTACGTCGCGCGTATTTATGCTCGGCTCGGCTCGGCGCGCGGCGTGTCGTCCCCGCTTCCACGGAAGACGGTGTCATCTCTCTATCTACCATCGAACATCGGCGACACGCGCGAATGTCCCTGCCCCGAATAGTGGACGCGAGGACTCGAGGCTCAGGCCGGGGAGACGCAGAACTCCTCGTCCACAGTAGTAGATGAATAGATATCAGCGTGATGGGCGCGACGTGTCCTAGTTGTTGCATTTCGCGTCGTTTGTCCCTCGCGAGTAACGCGCGACATTTGGCTTAGATTTCCTGGAAACGACCAGTCCAAGTCCTTCCTCGGTGCCGATCTTGACTTCCGCTCGTCGCTCAAGTCCTTCTGTCGAGACTCTCCCTGGAATCGCGGAGATATCGCGTTTACTTAACGTCGCTATTCTCGTCCGTCGCTTTTTCATCGCTGATGGTTAAACGTGAAACTGATTTTCTTTAATGCAGCGAGGAGGAGCAAGGGTCATATCAAGTGAAATGAAAAAATTAGATTAAGTTGCGTAGTTAATCAAATTGATTCAATCATCCAGTGCAGTCGTTTGTCTGTTGAATAGGAGATGCGAAGCTTTAATCTCCGTGTCCGATTACGCTTCGCTTTGCCCTACTGACGACTACTGTTGACTCTCACGAACCGTGCTTTAGATTTTGTCGGGCGTAGGTGTGCCCAGATAAAGTTACGCCAGGGCAGGTGCGCTCGCGAAAGCATCCGACGGGGCTCGAGAGGCCGAAGGCGCGGGCGAGGGATGGAAGGGATTGCTTAATTTTGCAGGAGCTGGAATCTCTGGATGATGCCTCGCAAGAAAGAGACAGAGAGGCAAAAGGCCTTTTCGCTTCTCCTGTACCCGGTTCTCATTCCGCGCTGCTGGCCTCACCGCCTTTCTCGAGACTGTTCATAATCCGTGCAAACAAAGTGAGCCAACAGGCCGCAGGGCTGGGAACGTAGGGAGGAGGTGGGACGAGGAGTGGACGGGGAACGGGGGTTGGGCGCGCGAGCGGGGCGACAGGTTTAAACAAGATTATCAAACGATTAAAAGAATTTCCACGTTCCCCGACGTGCCCGGGATATCCTTTCCCCTCGCTCTCTGTGCCGAGTACCCTCGCGGCAATTTCGAGGAGGATCCTGGAAAGAGAGGAAGAGAGAGAGAGAGAGAAAATCTGGACGACGAAGAGGATTTTGCGCGAGCTAGCGAAGGTTGAGGAAGGGAAGGAGGATGCAGAGGGCCGGATGGGGGAGGCAGAGAAATGGAGATTAGCCCCGGGAGGCTTCTTTGTGTGGCAATGAAAACGGCTTGTCTCAAAGAACCGCGACGGATACATTTTTAATTACCTCAAATATCACTCGCCGTGCGCGCTCGCGCGGTTGGGCTCGTCCAAGTTTCTTAATTAAATGTCATATTACGCCTCGAGGGCGCCTATGAAGACTATTCGCCAGCCTTTACCTGCTATTTCATCTATTGGACGGAAGTATCGAACGATATTCTTGTTACGTGCGTTCTCGAATGTTTTTTAAAGCAGTATGCTATTCCTCTACAACGAATTTATTGAGCAACTTGCATAACTTACTGATAAGTCGGCCGATAATTAGTAAATAATAAATACATATACATATATATATGTATATATGTATGTATTTCTTAATTACTAATTACAACAATTAAAACTTTATTACATCAAGACACTCTTCGTTAATTTAAATTAATTAATTATTCCTCATATCTCTTTCAAACCGGCAGGCTCCGATCATGCCATTTTTCATGTCATTTAATCAATGCGCATCTCTATCTGCTGCATTATTCAGTAACTGAAATGCATCCAACATAGCATTCGTTCACGTGCCCTTCTTTGATCGCAGAATTATAGAATGGGGCCATTTTGAGCAATTTTTTTCACACTATCGCCGTAAAACAGGTGTTGCTGAGAATTCTTAGGAGAAACGGAATTGTGCGTATATGCGTGATAATAGAATCGCAATATGTATTTATCTCTCTGTGAAGCTATATTGGAATATTCGCCGATGCGCAATCATGGACTAACCAAGTGACCAAATTTGAATATAACAAGTACTCTCGCACTCATACGCGCGTAAAGCACGACAGATACATATCTAACGGCGGAATGCTCGTACATTTGTACGGTCGCTTAAAACATGTCGAAGACACTCTAACAATAAGAAAAAGTTTTCTCGTACTTCTGTTATGTCAAAATCTCCGGATTGGAACGGTATATACAAAAGCAGTAAGCAACAATTGTAAAATGAAAGTCTACTTTAGACGATTTACAATTTGTGTCAGAATTTGAGGTAGAATTATATATAATATTGTAAAGTAATTTTTTATATGCCGTGTATTTTAACATATATTCCATATTACGTACAGTCTGACTTTTCAAATGTTTTGTATTATAAAGCGCATAAAATTATAAATAGTGAATTCTATTTCATGGAATTCGATGCTAATTATCAGTCGTCTAAAATGGATATTCGCGGATTTTCCCATGTCAGTCGCAGGATAGAGACGCGATTGAAAGATAGCGGGACTGACGATAGCACGGTCCGTATACGGTTCTCCTTCTATCTCTATAGCTTCATATCACGGATGCAAATATTTGACAGCGCAAACCTCGGTACGTGAGAATAAACATGCAGGTTATTGTTTCACGGTTGCTTTCCGCTGGGAACACTTCCTGGAAAGGACGTGCAAATTCCTCGAATGGGACCATCTACAAATCTCTAGTAATCCTTATTTAAATCAGATAAAGATGATTTTTAAGTCACCAATGTGACTTCCAATAGCGATACAGCGTATACTTTAAAAAGCGACAAGCCGGAAAGCAACGAATTGGAAATGTGACATATTTTAATACAGATAATTCGATCACGACAGCATGACTCCGAAATGACAAGATTGTTTACGCTTTTATTCATCGCTCTTTATGCGGTAGAAGGTTTGCGTTTAAAAATTCAGTCGCGGTGCAACGGGCGGCGCGGACGCCGAGCATCCCGCTTCTCTTCGCAAATCCGAGAATAACGCCGCGGCAAATCCTGTCTTCAAACAAGGGGCCGTTGTTTGCAGGTGGCCCGCATACCTGGCCCGAGCCCGCGCTACTTCGAAATGCTAGAAACGGGCACCGTGTGTGTAAGCCAGCGCAAACTAGCTGCACAGCCAACTACGCCCCGCTCACGGGCACTCGGCGCTACAACATCAAATATGAAAGCCCGCAATTATATAAAGCTAAGAGAGAAAGGCCGGTGCCGCGGAACGGGGGTTGAAAGGGGGCAAGACGCGAGGAAGACCTGCCACGTACGTCAGAGAGAGAAATGCAGGGTGAGGTGCAAACACACATAGCGCACGCGAACCGCACGTTTTCCGCGGAGTTCTGGACCGCGCGAAAGCGAAGCGCGGGCTCCGAAAGTTCATCGATTTCTAAACACGCGGTATTAGTGGCCTCAAACAGAGAGTCAATTGCCGGGTTTGTTGATCTCTCCAGGGCGATGTAGTAAATTAACCCTTTCCCGATATCTGCGCGCGCAAATATGTGAGACAGATTTTATCTCGTAGGACATCGCGCTATTCGAAGCTATATCACATGATGGGATTGAAAAGATTACCTGTTCCTTTATTGGGGTTTCCTAAAATTTTCAGTATAAACGCGCTGCAACATGCAGGTAATACGTAATAAAATTATTGAAACTACATAGGCGTTAATTTCTTTACATATTTTTAAATTATCATAAAAAATAAAAAAATACACATATAAAAAGAAGACAAATTTGTTTCTCAGATTTTATTTATTTGTGTCACACACACACACACACACACACACACACACACACACACACACACAC
>NW_020220581.1:98651-183961 GCF_003070985.1 Temnothorax curvispinosus | reverse complement strand
ACACACACACACACACACACACACACACACACACACACACACACACAATAGTAAATTTGATAATTAAATTTATAAGAACAAAATTTTCAATAAATTCGAAATTTTTCTACAAAAAATAAATTTTGATAAATTTGAAATTTATATATATATTTCTTGTAAAAATATAAAAATAAATATTACAGAGGCAAATAGAATTAATTCTACTCGATCTCTGCAACATTCGGGAGTCTTGAAGAACCGTGAACACTTATACGAGACAAACTGTATAAATCTGCCATCATAATACTCATGCCATAGTAATACGATCTCGATAGTCGTTACGATGTCACGACGATTTACAACACGTTTTACATGCAGGCGATTACGACGCGTGGTGTAATACTTTATATGCTACAAATATCATCCATGGACATCAAGATTAACGGTCCAATATCTCTCTCGAGGAAAGAGACAATCTGGCGGGGAAAGTCTTGAGAACCAGGCGCGCGCGCGGTCGCGCAATCGTACTAACACGTGGTCTCTCTCCGAGATGAAACGCGATCATTCTTTGTCAGTACGACGTGTCGCAGTCACACTGTGAACTACGTTTGATCGATGCGATTCCACCTCCTAGGGCGACGGAGTCGCGGGTAAAGGGAGATAATGAAAACGATCCGTTATACCGTGTACATCGCGCACACATCCGGCGCGACGCACTTCCTGTTGATTTTAATAATCACGAATTTCGACGATCCCGGAATCTGAACGGAAGTAAACGTGGAACTGTAGATTCCTAGACTCCAAATGCATAGTTAATATCTTCATGTTAAAATATTTTTTATTAAATATCGAATAGAAAAATACAAATTTGGTTTCATTTATGGATTCAGCAATCAATTTTTGAAGAATATCATCATTGATATTCTTTCATAAAGACTGATCAAATATTAATTAGAAAGAACGGAACTTTTACTTCTTAGGTACATGTTCGATATTTTGTTAATTATTTATCGAAAGGTTCTGAGGGCAATAACAAATAGGTTGAAAACGTATGATGGAGAAATGGAAGGTAATACGAATTTAACGGTTTGCTTACGTAAGAAATCGTAATTCGCACGCGCGACAGAAGTCTCTCCATAAAAAGAAGGTAAGAATGAATTAATAAAAACAGTTTCCACGTTTCCCCACCCCCCGGCGCGGGCGCACGCGCGCGGCACCGTGCATGCTTCGCGAAAACACGGTGAAACTCTTTTGTGCAACATCGATTGTGCACCAGGCCATTGTTGATGACGATACGGTGCCGCAACGACGTGTACCTGCGCGATATATTACACATGACAGATCCATCGTAGCGCGGGGCGATAAATAACGCGGGCCTGCGTGCAGCCTGTGACGGACATCGAGACTTGCCAACTAATTTTTACAGCAACGTAGAAATTACGTGCGTCCGATCTGGTTTGCGCTAGAAATAAATCATACTTATCGGCATTGTTACGCCGCGATATAAACTCGCGTTCGTGTTCGCTATAAAGCTTTCACTGTACAGTAATTAGCCTTCGTTGCTTTGAAGGAAGCCACGTATATCGCGCTAAAATTAGACAATAACTTTTTGCACTTTGGTTAAAATTAACAACTCTCGCTCCTGTCATTCTATACTTTTATTTGTAATCGTGCATCTCTATTTTTCATTATTTTATATTTATATAATATTATATAATGTATATAATAATAACTGCGGTATAAATAATCTGAATATTCTTTCTCAGTCTATCTACTTTTCTCTTCGTTTTTATCACGTTTTTATCACCTATTGTTTCGTTGTCATTTAAGGAATGACGCGGGCGGAAACGTTTGCATAGCAGCCATTCAACGAGCATTGTCAAAATGGTCGAAATTACATTAAACCGAATTCCGTGCGCATCGAAACGCGAAAGGACAAACGGGTACGCGGTGGTTCAAAGCGACCGCGAAAACCCCCGGGTATTCGAAGAGGGCACATTCTTAACTGCCGCAATTGAAATATGTCAGATATCTTGCGGCGACGTACGTGGAAGTAAAAATTAAGGGCAGAAAAGACCCTCTTCTCTTGGACAGAGTGCGACGTGAACTTTGGGGAGAAGTTTGGATTAAAATATGTGCGGCTTTTTGTTCCGCGTTGTATATCGCGTTATACATGATATTGTATTTTTTATCGCAGCACAGAATTATGTGGGCATAATCTGGATCGTTGGTGCAATAATACATAGCACGAACAAAAATATTACTTTTTTTTTTTAAATAATATGAAAAATGCAATGTGGGACTTGCGCAGAGAATCAACATATTCCAGATTTCGGTCGCAAGACGTGTCTATCTTAGCGAATTTTTCGATATTTCTTCACACTAGTTTCTCTAAATGTAAACGATCTCATCCCTACTAGATGTTTCATTGTTCTAATGTACACATCATCGATCAAAAATGTACTGTGGATTATTGTACATCGTGGCCCATGCCGCAACATGCAGCATGTTCCGATAGGCCGATGCGATGTTACGAGCAATCACGCGCATAATTACAGATCGCGGCGAACTAAATTAATCGCAACGCAAACAATGCCGTAGCGTTGCTATCCCTCGTCCGTCAGCAAGCGCGGGAGCGCGGAATGATGATCAGCAGGAGCGAGCGCGCGCGCGCGCGCGGGCGAGAGAGAGAGAGCGAGTGAGAAAGAGATAGCACGATCGTTAATTTCCACAATAATATTCGATGTATCGCGGGAATTGTCGACGCGCCGCGCCGCGGCCGATCAATCCTCCGATTACCGGCCAGAGCAAGATATAATTAGTCCTGTACGGGCCTCAGCCGCGCGATATAACGTTACGAATTTCGGTATAGCTACCGGAGGTTAACCGACCTCGCGATACCGGGGCGAAACTGGAGCTTCCCCCCGTTTCCCCGTCTCTCTTCCCCTGGAATGACATTCCCCGGATTATAAATTATTTAATCAGGCCGGGCGCACGGGAAGTAAGCGGAAAGAAAATATTTGCTCCATTACGCCAAAGGAGAAAGCGACGGCAGGATGGCAGAGGATCGTGAGATGGCTAAGGGGGTGATGGCTAGGTCAGGGTAAGCAGAGACGAAGCACAGGACGAGGCGAGGCGAGACTCGCGGGGCTTGGCTCGAGGCAGTAATAAGAACGACGGCATAGTTTTAACTTCTCTTTTATGAGCGAGCTTTGTGCGAATGAAGGCACAAATTGAAGGCGGAGGCGCGCCTTCGGGGAGACATTGAGACACGCGCGTTTCTTCCGCGGGAAGTTTCTACCCCCGTCCCGCTCCCCTGTCCCGCTACCCTCCTCGACACACAACCGTTTTCCACCCGGCTTCTCGCGAGTAACTACCGACTTTAGCTGCGTCTCGAATTTTCTCCGGAGTCGTTTCCCCTCGAGCGCGCGAGTCGTGTTCCCGAAATTCTATCTCGCAGTGTTGCAGCCTCCGTCCCACCGTGTAATAATTATTACTTTAACGCGCTTTTGTTTGGTGAAACGTAAGAGTTCAGAATTCGCAATGCGTTAAATAACGCACAGAAAAGTCAGAGTAATAAGATTATTACTCCGACTTTTCTTTTAATGAGTTTGTTTATCAGGAATTTTTTTCTTACTGATTTATATGTGAATTAATTATTGTGTAATATATTTTTAAAAATATTGCAAAATAGTTTTTTTAAGATAGCGTTTTAACATTATTTAATTCAATAATAAAATCCATTAAAATGTCAATTAACGTTTCTATGGATTTCTCTTCTACGGATTACCTCATCAATTTATTGCTGTTATATTTATTCGTATATACGTCGCAAAAGTAAGAAATGAAATCGCAACACGGCACATCGTTGTAGCCGTGCGCGTTTACTTATTATTCGTTTGTTGTTTCGACACTTTCTCACAGGCCGATCATGTTCATAGCGACGAGACCTTGTTTCGAGAGGGAAAGAGGAGAGACAAAGCGACAAAAAGACGCATGAGACACAAGTAGAATGTCACGAGAGGATGGAAAAGGGCCAAGAGTCACAGCGCGAGTTGGATTCTCGCGGCGATATGTACGATACGTGTGCCTGTATGCGTGCGTACGTGCGGTATGGTTCCAAGATGCGTTATCGAATGTTTTATTCATAAGCGTAGAACAAAGCCTGCCTGTTTATCCTGAGGACATCTCGCGCTGGTCGCGCTGTGTACGCAACGCTACAGCGCTTCCCAGAGCTGCGAGTCTGCACTTAAAGCTATAAGTCGGCTAACAAGTGCGATTTCAGAACATGACGATTGCCGCATATGCTTGTTATTAATTTTTCGCGTTTTTATTTAGCGTCAAATGATTAAAGCAAAGAACATTTTTACAAGTTGTATAATTATTATTACATAAAATTACAATCTTGTAAATGAAAAACGGGCAGATATGCGATCGCATTTTTTAAAAAATAAAATAGCAAAAGTTAAAGGGATCTTTTTGCAATTAGTATTAAAGAACCTAATCATTTAAGAACGATTTAGAAATTAAGGGATCCAAACTGAAAAGTCAACTCGCGCGTCGTTAGCAAGAAGTTCGAGGAAAAGAAGCCGTGAACGAGGGGGACCGACCTGCTGCCCGACCACTTGTGGGTTACAGCGAATTGCCCTAATAAAAACGTTACGCCGCCTCCGCTTTTTTTCGCGTGGGAGTCCCGGAATTGCTCGAGACTCCCCCTCTTCCGAAAAGAGACACTCGTCGTATCCGCCGACGATCGCACTCGCAGATAAAGCGCGGATCCGGTAGCCCAGGCCCGAGGGTATCATCGTCATTTGTATCTCCGCGGGTGCACCCCGGGTGCGCACAGTGCACACGGACGACAATGAATGAAACGGCACTTCGGTGCCGAAAGCGGGATCACAGGCCCACTCGCGAAGGTAGATAAGAGAGTCCCCTGGTCCTTCCTGGAAGATCGAGAATCATATCTCTGGAGGATTCGAGATCTACGAAGCAAAAAGTTTCCTAGGAGGAGAATTCCTCTTGAAAAATATGTTTCATCGCTTGTATCTGTAAATAACAGATCGATTATATCTGTAGATGCAACAATGCGGTAATAATTAGTTGATATTAAAAGCGTTAAGTTAATTCCGACAAGTAAAACAATCGGCCGGCATCATCTCGCGGTTTGCATTATTTTATACTTGAATTTACGCGCAGTCCAAGTTTGGAAACTTTGTAATTGTTGAGCTCACCGAGAGAGATGCGACAAGAGGGAATTACACGGCCTTCTTTGAAAGAAGTCCTCGCGATTTCGCGCGGCTCTCTCGGTCGCGGGCGTACAGCAGTTCCGTAGGCAAACCTTCCGTTCCCCCTTTGACCTCGTTAATTGTCGTATCGCATCTCCGAGTTGGAGAGCTTGAGAGCGGGCAGAGCACGGTGTACGGGCGTGGGTGGATCGCGATGATTTACGAGGACCGACGTTACGGGGCTCAAGCCGGACTCTAGAGACGCTTCGCTGATAGCGTCAGAGCCACATAAGTCATCGAGACTATACCTAGGGCTCTCTCTCTCTTTCTCTTTCTTTCTCTCTCCTTCTTCCCATCCCCGCCGCGTCCCCCTTCGTCTTTCTCTTCATTCTTTTTCCCGCTCCAGCGAACCCTTCCCGTCCCCCCTCCGTTCTTGCTTTGCCTCCCGCACCCCATCCGACGACCGGCGTCCTATTCTTAATCTTCTTTGGACCTCCATTATCGAGGCCCGCGCTCCAATTATAACGCCGACGATACAGAGGGAATTATAATTGCTTTTTTCCTCGCTCTCCCACTCTCTTTCTGTGTGTCGTTGCGCGAAAACGTACCCTCGCGTGTCGTCGAATCGCCGCCGGTATAGTCTCGCTCCTTCACGGGGTGTTCCCATATTTCTATGTCATCAATCGTTAACGGCCAAAATGTTTGACACAGATTTGAAGTAGTACTTTTTCGTAGTGAAGATATAGAGGAATCATTTGTCATCGTTTGTCGCGACTCTTCCATTCTCCGTTGCCAAATTACTTAAGGAATCGACAACAGCCGTGTAGGAACGTATAAAGGAAACACCCCGTGTACCGATATCCGTGTGCCGGTAATTGACAAACACTAATGTCCTGTCTAGGATGATTCCGTGAGAAATTGCGGGATGCGCTGGAGCGTTGGGATGAACGTCGACCGACATGAACGTTAAGACAAACGATGAACGTCGTTTGCAATGTTACGTAACACAAATGTAATTCGTTATCGCGAATTAACTTAAAACACGAAATTAGATATATAAGTAAAATTACATAAACTCGTATATTTTTTCGAAAAAGTTTCATCGCGTTAAATACAATCTTGTATCGTATTACAAGTATTTTTTTATCCTTCTGAGATAAAGTTAATTCTCAAGAATGATTATATCACGCACTTCGTTCGCATTTGCAATAATGTATCGTATTCGCATATATACCCTTGGTATTATTAATCGTCATTACTGTTACCTTCGAACCACACGGCTGCTAAGGCTAATCGCTTTCTCAAGAAGAGTCCAATCCCGCGCGGAGTCGGACGGAGTCAGGTGCGCGCGTACCCTCGCACACGGCACCGGTACCGGTACTTAAATTAAGCGTCGTCATTTCCAGTGTGTCCCAATTAAGACTGATTTTCTCCATTTCCTTTCCGGTATTAGTGTCACGGTGAGCGCGCAATCTCGGAATCTACGGTATTGTGTGCGCCGTCCGTTCGCCTCGTCCACTTACGATACCGCGGCATGAATATTACATGCCTTCTTACCCACCGGAAAGATAATTGTCAAGAGCTCTAAATACGGGGCTCTTGAAGCAGGTTGGACAGAAGATGCATAATACATAACGCGACGAGAAAACGAAAATTTATGGCGCGCACGGTCGCCGACACGCCAAGGAGACGCGCCGTGCTAATTTTTCTCTACTGAGTGACTTTGCCGAATCGATCTCCGCATCCTGCCGTCGTTATTCCGCGTCCTCGACGAAATGGCAAGCGGATCGGAACGCGTCGACAAGGAACATCCGTAATACACCGCGCCGCGGTGCTCCTACGCTTTTTTCTCTTCGCAGCTTCGTGTTCGCTGTCTCGGTTCCGCCAACTTTAGGAATAGGAGCGCGCTGAAGGCAGCCCGCGCATTAAGGAGAATTTCCGCGGAAACGATACGATCTCGGCGGTGCGTCGCGCCAGATACGGCTATCCACGAGGGGCTTCACGCATATCCTGCCGCGCGTCCGTTAAATCCTACGACAGAGTATACGCCGAGGTATACACCACGGTGATTTATAAACAGTTTACGACGCCCGCTCCCCTGCTGCCCCGTCGACCAACGACCGATGCGCCAGCGAGTATCCCCTTTCCGCTGCCACTGCGCCCTTAATAGAGGCGCGCGGACCCGCGCCGTTTTCTGCCGAAACTGAAATAGGTCTAGCCTCGGAGGCACGACCTATTTCGCGGACATAAATCACGCCGGGAGTCGGGGCCCGTGCGTCGTTACGGCTCTACTGAGGATGGGCATTATCGACGAGACACGTAATTAAACCCGAATACCACCGGCGAGCGATCGCCTGGTGATGATTCCTGATGAGAATCCAAAATTCAGTTCGAATTTCGTCCGCTTGTATCGTCCGCCAATTTTTTTTTAGCAAAATCCCCGCAAACGTTTACCGCGTATGTCTCGAAGGACGATAAAAACGTGAGCTGTTATTCGAATCTGATAGATAATATACGATAAATATTTTATATATGTAGGAAATTAAATGCTTGCATTTTTTTCAAAGTGCGAAATTACATTGATGTAATAGACGATCCTTATTCCTTAATTCTGGTCAGTTTAACTTATGAACTGTTGACGATTTGTACAAAAGTTCTTTAGATAATTCTGCACCAACAGGTACAAAGAGAGATATATTTGGAAAGGACGGTTCATTACGTACGAGCACGAGGTGCAAAGTGCAAAGCAGGATGCGAGTGGATTTATCCTATTCATCGATAGTAACGAGACTTCTAGACAAACATTCGAAGTCAAACGTATTTATTCCTCTCCGATTGTTCCCTGCTCTTCCCTTTCGCACCTCTTTATTCTCCATTATTTCTTCTTTGCTCTTTCTTTGTTATCACCCGCGGCAAATAATACAAAGTGACAAAGTTGAGTCCCCTGGTCTTATGTTTAATTACGAGTCACGTTTTACGTCGTTTATTTACAATCTGACGATGACGATGCGTAAATGTTTTCCTTTACGATATTTTCTCTCTCTCTCTCTCTCTCTCTCTCTCTCTCTCTCTCGCCATGTCAATGTCTCGTGGAACCTTTTGTGCTCCAGTAAATTACGTTTCTCCCTTTCCCTTATTTATATTACTTGCGACACAAGGCTTCGTGCAGGAGAAAGAAAAAAAAAAGAAGGAGGAAGCGCATCGCAAAAGCGCCGCATGTAAATTCCCCGGACCTGCGGAGGAGATTTTTCAATTCGGCCGAGAGCCCTTCGTCGACTGACGAATTGCGAACGCCCTCGCTGTGACAGATGGATCTCAGGGTTACCTGGCCGTCCGCCCCGTCCATCGCGAAACTCTCGCCCAACCGCCAATTTTCTCGAACGGCCGCAAAACCGCAGGAATAATAACCGCCCCGTTCAACTGGCGCATTAAAATACGCCAATAACAATCCTTGACGGCCGACCCTGTGATTACACACGGATAAATCTCACCGCGGTAGCCGGGACGATCTAAAACCTATCTCTAGGATCGATTAAGCATCTCGGAGTAGCAACGACGTCGGTCATCATCATCGCGTTCCCGTCATACATTTTTAATGAGAATCACTATCTCGCAGTTGATGGTAAGGGCAACTTTGTCTGGCTTCTCCGGCCGCTTCTTGTTCCGGAAACGACTGTTCGACGTTAACATTTCCGCAAATATCAACTTCGCGTCTATCGGCCGAATCTGTCAGAATCGAGAAGCTCGATATTGGTCTAACTTTTGTTCCGCACTCACTCTAATTGTAATTTCAAAGTGAAGGCAGTTCGCTCATTTTGAAAATAAGCAAGCAAATATTAATAACGTTTATGTAGAATAATGAACGTTAATGAGAAAAAAAGACAGCAAGTTTTACCAACATTAAATAAAGATTCGAAATTGGATCTGTTTAAAGATATTATACCTGATACGCTGATATTTCCCGAATTCAGGTTACAAAACCGGTCGATAAAATGCCAAGAATAAGAAAAGTCAAAAGTAAATGTAAAATTTTTTAAGATTATTTTCGTTGCTAAATAGACACAATAATACATATTTTCTTGATCTCACAAGAGTTAAGAATTAATTAATGCTGTGCTGGATATCTCTCATAATGTATTATGATAATTTTTAGAAAATATACATTTTGAAGTCGATTTAAAAAAAGATATCGTTGAATATACATCTGCATTACATTTTACATATTGTGTATAGTATTTATTATACAGATATTAAATTTATATGTTTGACTTTCACAACTCTTTTTATTATCGAACAATCGGTTGGCCCGCAAAAATGGAATATTAATGATCGCGGAGAGTAAGCAACATTTTTCGCACATTCAGCTCGCTTTACGAACGTTACGTATCAATTTCGGACAGGCGCTTTTAGGCGATGACCGCGTATGTTCGCGGAGTGGTCCGGAAAATCGCCACGTCAGAACGACGGTAGAATCGATATTTTCGTAATATTAAAACTTGACGGCCCCTGCGGAAAGTGGGTTATGTTCTTCGCGCCCCTCGACGCGCCACCGGCGGCCGTCCCCGTTTTATGCCCCAGTGAGGCGTAAGACAAGCGAGTTATGAGGGTCGGCGGACATTAAATGCTTTTAAAATTTAACTTTCGCGTGGGGGTTATTGGCACGTAGCGAGAGATCCGTGGAAATCTACTTTTTTTTCGCCCGCGAAACGCCTACGGATTCCCTGGGAGAGATCCACCCTCGTTAAAGATCCACCCTCGAATCTCTATATATACACACTCTTCTTGCTTTAACTCGTCGCTTTTTACGAGAATACATCTGTAAGCGGGATTATAATTAGCGAGCCACTTTAAATACGCGATTGCTTAATTTACAACTGTAAACGTTAAATTTGCATGTACACATTGGAAAACGAGATAAAGCAGCGTAATACAAATTTTAGAATCAATCGAGAGACACTTGTAGCTTACGATCACTTAAGCTTAATATTCCACTTCTTAATTAACTTCTTAAACCCCAATTTTTTTAGATGAAAAAAAGAGCTCCCAATAAGTTTTTCTTATTTTAATTATTCGTTACTTTTCCAAACAATGAACGATACCGATTCCCTTTTTCCAATTCAAAGTTATATCTATTAGCGCATTTTCATATATCACCGAAAGATTGGCAGGAAAATAAGAATGTTGGTAAGTTGAAAAAATACGCGCGCGGCGCTGCGTAAACGTTATAAAGCCGCAATCGTTTTCTGCGAATCGAGCGTGCAAATCGACGTAGCCGGAGATTCTGAATACATGCGTGGCGATGCTGCGATCTAGTAAAATGCATCGGGGCACCTCTTTTTGAGGGAACGTTTAAATTATAAGCTCGGTCGCGGACGCCGCGCCGGCGCGCGGTTGTTATTCTTCCACGCGAGCGCAGCTGGACGTCTGTATCTCGCGTTTCAATATATCTCAATTATATCGTAAATAAAATATGACTGTCTAGTTGCGTGCGCCCGGTAAATTGGCAGCTGAGGTGTCCGTTAGCGCGAACCTGTTCTCCTCCTTCTTTCCCCCCTTCTCTTTCGTCGTGTCTCTTCTTCGCCTTCTCGCGGGTTCGTAAATTTAGATATTGTTATATCTATTTAATAACGAATTGTCGAATCGCGCAAGCTCCAGCAATCACCGAGAAGTAACGATATACCGAGATCTTTATACATGACTTTACTAATTTCAGCTCTAGTATTTTTTTTATTGATCTATGCGATTCTGTAGCATAAATTCGGGAAATGTAATTTTGGGAACAAGTCAATTTCCTGAATGAGAATAGATATTAATTTGCCATTTATTCTTTTTCCACTAATATTTATTTTATAATAATAAAATATTATTAATATCTGTTTGCTTATTTTTAAAACGGGCGTAAAGTGTCTCTTTAAAACTGCAATTAGAGCTGAATAAAAAGTCTCGACACATCACATGTGTAAGTCGTTTCCGCGAATTTTCCATGGCAAAGTGTCACGAACGGAACACGCTTGCGGACCGATGGACGTCTGATAAAAATCGGGGGAGAACGACGTGAGGGTCAGGCAAGTCCACGTGTTTACCGGACACCTGGCGCGTAATAGCTGCATAAATTTCGCGTAATAGACAACGACGCCGAGAGCGTTCGTTGCTCATGCAATCCTCCGAAAAAAGAATTCGCCGGCTAATCGCCACCGAGTGCGAGCGGGTCGTCACGTAGGTCGAGTGCGAGGGCTTTCTACAATTTTCCTGTTCCGTGTCCTGGCGTTTTTATCTCGCTCGCTCATCGCCGGGTAATTGATTTCGAACCGCGGTTCGCGCGGTAGCGCGATACACAGCCGTGGGAAGCGCAATTCCCCGTCGGGGAAAAAATTCGTCCAAGGGTTTTCGTATAGCGCTTCGCGCGCGAAATTTCCTGCTCTGCGAGATGCGCTCGGGACGATTAATTTAAGCGAGGAGATATAATGCCGCTTTCCCACCTGGACGCGCCACTTTTACGGCGATATCGCGTTGCGCACAGGCCTCGGCATTTCAACGTATATAAGGGTGCGAGTTTGCCCGGCCCATTCGCCAGAGTAAGACGAGTAAGTCCCGCTTTATTTTGTCCTAAAGCGACAAGCTTTAATATTCTCAGCTCGTCGTTTCGGGTCGGTCGTCGTTGTCGGTGTTACATCCCCCGTGCGCCTCCGGAGCTCACCCTCTCCTCCCTCTCCCGCCCCTCTGTCTTTCCGTTCTTCTCTCGTCTTCTCTCCTCTCGCTCACCCGCGAAGGTGAAACTTTAATACAATTTCATTTGCCTCTCGCTGACAAACTCTCCCACCCCCGTCGTAACTTCCCTCTCCGTCGTTTCTTTACTGCCTCCCGAAGGCGGACTATTTATAACCGTAACCCTCCATCGTGCGTCCCCTCCCCCCGCCCCCTCGCTTCTCGCCCTCGTCCGCGCGCGCGAAACGTTTTGTTCTCACTCGGCGAGAGAAGAAACCCGTATCGTCTTTAGCACATTAATAACTTGGTGCGCGTCGGCTGAAATATGTGAGACTTCCTAAACGATCGGATCTGTTCCCGTGAAATATTAACGGGCAAACGTGTTCGACGCGACGGCATCGTGTCGCGTGGTATCCTCGATAATTATATCATCAATAATATGAGCGATTGTATGCGATCGATACGCTGCATGCTTTCAGGTGTACATTGAATTCGCCGTCGATCTCGAATTCGCGCGAGGAAGATATCTAGGTCTTTGCGGGATCGCAAATGAAAAAGAACCGACGCGACGGTTTGATTAAGCGAACGACGACGGTGGAGAGAGACACAATTCTCCGTTGAATAATGCACGCGCGCGCAGCACAGTGGAGCGGGGGGAACGGGGGGGGAGGGGAGTTGCAGCTGCGAGAGCGACATTACTCGCGCCGTTTCCCGAAGGAAATTAGGAAACGCGCGAGGCAAACACAACCAGTATCCCCTATCGCGCCACGGTGCTACGCCCACGCCAAGTCACAAATGTAATATTCACGGAATAATACGGCCGACGCCGAGGCCGACGCGGCGCCGACGCTTCAACGCTTCATTTTTTCCGTCCCGGCTCTTTCTCTCTCTCTCCTTCTCCGTCTCTCCCTTTCCGTCTCGTCTCTCTTCTCGCCACCTCATTCTCTCGGCGCCCTAAATAAAATCCGCGAGGCCCAGGTAGCGACTCCGGGATTGGAGTATGTGGAAATCCGTGCGTGGTGGATGTGGCGCGTGACCCTCGTCTCGGCCCCGTTCTCATGCAAATCGCGTGTCTCGCGCAACTCCATCTCAAAACAAAAGGCCTGCGGGAAAGGCGGCGGCGTTTGGGGAACAATTCACCTTCGTCCGGGTAGCGCGCGCGTCACGCTGATCGATTTGTCGCTCCTTATCCACGCATGCATGTTCGCCCACGTATATGCACGTATGTATATATACATATATGTATACACGTACGTAGAAATCGTTAATGTGGATACGGGTCTGATTACGCATAAGCTCGCCTCGGTCCTATCTCCCCGCATCGCGCCTCGTAAAACCTGATACGACCGCGCGCCGTGGTTATGCATATCCGTCTAGAAGTTCGCGCACAAAAGACGCGAACCGACGTCTCGATTTTTTTCAACGGCAGATAAGATTGTCCTGGGACGACCCGCGCCATCGCCGCGTCTTCCTTCTGGAATCGCTCCTGGAAGTCGATTCACTTGAGAAACGCCACACTCAGCCGCATACGTGAGAACATTTGTAAATGTATGCGTGATCTCTTACACGAGTAATGTGTTGCTGTGTATTATATATATACTTAAATATATAAATTTAACTAACTGCAACACATTATTTGTATATATATATATATATATTTGTATTATAATATATATTTTAGACATATAAACGCGTTGCTGTTCCGTTGCCTATATACAACTAATCCATGCGATTCTTTTATCTCGAAGGCAACGTCAAAACAAAGTTTTAAAAACCATAAGCCACTCCCTTATTGTTATATACCTCTGTCCCTGATGGTTCTCTCTACAACACACGTCTCTCCATTGAAACGTTACAACCTAAAATTTAGTACCGGTTACATTATCGATACCCTCCCAGTTTTGATATCTTTCTAACAGACGTGCATAGGAAGAATGAGGGCCGTGTTAGCCGTGTACGCCCAGTTTATAATAGCATAGCTGTCTCACTTCTGAATCTCCGTCCGTTTTGATACATAGTGTCGCTTGCCGACGCTCGAGAGAAAACAGATCCCGGGCGCTGGATCTTCTAATAAAGCGCGAAAAAGGAGTCGGCGCTCCTCGGCCGATGTGTTGCACACGGGAACAATATACAATATACGGAGTTCCGTCATCGGGGAATTCTCCGGCAATTTATTTTTTGCTCGCAAATCATTTTGCCCATTAGCCCGCGTAGGACGATATATCGGGCGCGACCGGTGGGAGGAGACCGGTGGGGTAAAACGAACACGCGAGACAAAGAGAGAAAGCGAGAGAGTGTGTGTGTGTGTGCGTGCGTGCGTATACGTGTGTATATGTGAGACAGAGAGAAAGGGAGGAATAAAAGGAGAAGATAGAGAGAAGCGATGGCGGGAGGTGATGGTAGGAGGAAGGGTAATCCTTTTGCTGATGTGTGTTACGAGGTCCACCCGCCCGCGCACTCATCATCACCGAGATAATGGAGTGGGCGGTTCGCGGAGGAGAGATGCTGGATGGTTCGGGGCCCGGTCCACCGGAGGTTCGCAACAAAAACCGCCACTCAACGACCCTGCTCCGAGTTGCACGACCATAAAATCATCCTAGTTCTCCGCCACCCCGCCGCCCGTCCTCCCCGTCACTCCTCGGTTTCCCCTGGTGCGCCCTCGTTCGCCTCCCTCGCTCATCCGGCTGCTCCACCCGCGAACTCGTAAGGAACGACGCGAACGAGCGCGACGAGGGCGACGTAACGACGGTCGCAACCTGCCGCGCCGTTCCGAAAGCTCTCCACAAATCTACCGCGACGTCCTACAAACGACTTACGGCAAATGATGGTCAGAGGTAATCGACCGGCGACTGGACTTTGCCTCTAATGTCCTTCTTGCGCGTCGCCGAGAAACATGCGCGATCGAGTAATGCTCCTGGAGAATCGAAGTCAATCAGAATAGGAATCTGAGTTTCTAATAGCATAACTAAGTATATATTTCACCAATAGTTCTCATATTCTCTTAGAACAACGTAAGGTTCAAACTCTATTCCAAGTAGACAAAAATATGTATACAACTCTTTCAATAATTATCTGCAAACTCTTCTGATATTAATCTATAATTATATAAATTTAATAAATAAAATCAGTTAGATTTTACAACATTTTTTAGTAGAAATCTTAATTAAAATAACAAAGATATATTTTTAAGTAATTCACAATTCAAGTAGAAATAATGTCATCACTTGTGCAATGTAACGCCATATGTCGAGCAATCTTGTCGCAAATTAGACAATAGCATTACAAAGCTAGATTCACGTAAGTGGTTGTAAAGCATTATAAAGGGCACTTATAAGTGTGCATGAATTTTATTTATGCTTCAAGACTGACTGAAGATGATGTACAGCTAAATCGTGTCTAATTACTTGCGACAAAACTACATTAAATAGTTCTTGTATTATGTATTGATCTAGGGAGATAGTCTGATCTCATCATTAAGATCGTCTTAAGCACGATCTTGAGATGCTATATATAGTTTGACTGGATGGAATCTGAAGATCATTTAAGATCCGATTTAGATCGTACTATGCGAACAGCGCTTTTACTGTGACAAACACTATTCGACAAACACCCCGTGCCATTCTCTCTATTCTCTATATTCAACGACGACAAGCGACGCCTGGCAGTGTCTCCGCCTCGCGGATCGGGGGATGTTCATTGGCTCGAAAATTTTAATAACCCGAGCGACGATAGGCCGGAGGAGTACGCATGTCCAGACGAGTGTGTCACCGACGCGACACGCACCCGTGGTGACACACTCGACCTCCGTGTCCCTCCCTGTCCGACGATGCCCTTTCCCTCAGCCCGATATTCGTGTCTCTTGATAGGGAGGACCCGGCTCGAGTTGTGTCGCGCGTGCGCCGACTTGTTTCAAGAAGGTTGAAGGTAGCGAGTCTATACCTCTCGAAGGTGCACCCTCTAACTGAGGTACGCTCTGGAGAACATCCAAAATTATCGAACAAGTTACTATCGAGCTAAATGATTTCTGCTTATGCTAGACGCAATGATTTTGCACTAGGCAGATGGTCGGAAACCGAAAATACAACGAAGCATTTTTTATCTAAAGTTATCAGAGACGTATGATTAAAAATAAAATAACGAGCTAAAGATAATAAAATAAAAGTCAATACGCAGATGTGCAAATAAATAGCTAGAAAATTTAGTCTTAGAAATTGCTTCACGTTAACATCGAGCAAAATAAAAATGTATTTCTTAATATTACAATGGCAGTTTACAATTGTCAAACTAATATAAGTAAATCCAGATTTAATTTCATCGTCGTATTCTTGAAAACTTTTACAATATTATAATTAAATAAGATAATGATGGTTTAAAGTATAATTCTACATAAATCTCATTTATAAACATGGATTTCCTAAATTTTACAAAATAACTGATTATTAAAAACGATAAATGTGGGATTCAATATAAACTTTCATGAACAAGAGACGATTCGAGCATATCTCAATCAAAACAAGTATGCAAGCACCTTTCGCTTCCTGAAACCTATTTCTTGGGTTTCAGACTCAGCGTCGTCTTTATCATATTAAATTAAGCACGTGAAAAAAGCGAGACGAATAAGTATCGCATTCAAGGCACAGAGAGACGATGGAGGGAAAGCCTGCAGGATGGGAGAGGCGGAGGAGAGGCCGGGCGATAAATCGCACGAACAAAAGGAAAATACGGCGCGGCGCGGCCGGGGTCTGAAAAACGAGGAAGACGAAGGATCCTCCTCACTGAGGACGGATGAGGTGACCCGGGCGAGAGAGGCACTCCACGGAGAGTCCAACGTAGCAGTCTCCCTTGGATCGATACGAACGGCGCGCGCTGTGTCCCCGTCTGCCATTGGTCATAGCAAAACCTAGACGTGCCCGGTTTTCTCCTATCCTCCGACCCTCCTGCCGCCCGCCGCCCTCTCGCCACTCACCTCCCTCCCTCCCACCCCTTTCCGTCCTGCCGCGCCGTCTCCTGCCTTGTCCTCTTCACCCTCTTCCGTCCATCCACCCCTTTGGATTCTCTGTCTGCATCTACCCGGCCAGCTAGCTGGCTTGGCCCGACTCTCACCCTGCCTCTTTTAACTGCCGCCTCGCATCCCCATCCTCCTCCCGTTTTCCCTCCGCCTCCTCCTCCTCCTCCTCCTCCTCCTCCGTCTCTTCCTCCTCTGCTTTTCTCTCCTCTTCGCCGTTCTTCCTTTTTCCTCGCTTTTTACGCAACACGTCTCCACACCGCCATCGCCGCGCGCTATCACTATCACGAGAGTATCGACTGCCCGCTCGTCCAATTTTAGACATCGCCAGACGCTCGATTCCTCATACGTGCGATTCGCCATCGGCGGAGCGTCGCCCCGGATAGAATTTTGATCCGTCGTAAGGCTCTCGTTCACGCCTCACGGTATTTTAAGCTCTTCGAAACATAGTTTGAATTTTAGTTGCTTTATTAAATATTTTTGAACTGTTTTATTTAATCAAAAGTACTTTACATGAGCATATTTCAGATTATTGTAATCATACGTAGCGTTATACAATATTCTCTGTAATCTCATGCCGCGTGCTTTATATTTGACGTATACAGGAGAATTATCTTTAATATCTTTACTCATTAATTGAGAAAAATACTTCGCTTGTTTATAGAAAATTCTAACAGACGGAATGTGGATCAATACAGTTCACAATCAGGTTACCAGCTAAAGAGGGCTTAAACCATAAATTAATAATATAAATAAACACAAATAAATATCTCGAAACAACTGTAATCACGAACATTTGGATTCGCCAGCTCGTGTCGACTCGATTTCCGTTTGTTATTGTAGAATCTTTATTCATATTTTGAATAATGAGAGCGATTAAAAGGTAGACACGGAGAAGAACGTGTCGTTATGCATTTGCGTACTCGAGCGTCGTGCAGTAAATCGTGGTATTACTCAAGGACTAACGACAAAGTGCCCGCTAGCCCGCCGACCGCGCGATGATCCTCATTACGATCTCGTTATTATCGCCGCGATAATTACACGGAGAGGTAAGGACTTCCTACGCGGCGGCTCGGCTCCTCAATGCAAATTTCTAATGGAGCTTCGTAGGCGAGTATACGAGGAGAGGACAAGGAGGGACGAGACAAGGGAAGTTGAGCCGCGGAGAGACAGAGAGAAAACACGTGGAGAGAGACCGTGGAGAACGCGGTTACGTTACCGCGTCCCCGATCTCCTCGTGACGACGGTGAACGGAATAATCCCACGGTGACTGTCAACATGCGACACTGCGAAGGCAACGAAGGAACGCGCAACGTTGTATATGGCGTTGTTTCTAGTCTTCTTCTTCTCTCTCTCTCTCCCTCTCGTATGTGTGTATAACCCCTGGTCGGAAATGGCTGCTGAATATGGATGAGTCGAGCGGATAGCGGACACACTCTCATGCTCACGACGCGGAGACATAATTGCCTTAATTAACGCTAATATGTTAAATCGCGACGGTTTCCTCTGTCCATCGCCGCGCTGGCACGCATACTCGCGCCTCGATTAATCGCGAAGATGGGTACTCTCGCATAATAAATACGGGCACGATATGTGTCACTATACGGGCAAATAAGCGCATATCCGCCGCGCCGGCGAAGGTTGCTGCTGCGTTTTAATTTATGTCCGGCTATATGTTAATCACGTGTGATGCACGGCAAAATCTATTTCGCTGTCGTAATCAATCCTTTTCAATTACGGCGAGTTTGACTTTCTGAAAAGACTCGCTGTTTCGTGGAATTTTCTATAACGGGTGTAGGAGAAAATCACCCAATATGACGTGGTATTCTCTTAAATGCTACATAACGCAGAAAATAAAATCAATTAACAAAGATAATTGCGCTAATTAAATCGTCTTTATTAACCGCTGCGAAATGTTAAAAAATCTCCTTGATTGTTTTGTGGATGTGTCTGCGTGTTTTGAAGTGAATCTCTCTCTGTATATTAATAAAGTAAAACACACAAGGTACATTGCAATTATCTGATGCAATCTTTATTCTTTGAAGGTATTTTTATCAAGGAGTGATCAAATACTTTATCGTCGTAATATCACGTGAAAATTATAGAAGTTACAACGTGTTTCAACCTTCTAAAGTATCACGCGACGATCATACGTGTAGATCCGATATCTCACGATGTTAGACGTGCATATATGTGACTAGCGAATCGTATATAACTTTATGGGAAATTACAGCAGGTTCCTCCGAGTTACATCCGTACACGAGTGCAAAGGATAAATGTTTGGAACGTGAAATAAATAAACGGATATAGCGCTCCACGAATCTGGTTATCACTGGATGCACCTGCATCGCACCGATCTTACACGCGGCATTCTTTTTATGACGCGTTATATAAGTGCGTATATTAACATATCGCACAAATAAGGAAATGACTAATAACGACACTATTCAAACAGGATTATTAGCGAAACGGAGAGCGCCGCCGCGCCGCGCGCCGTTTCTCAGATCTGTTGAAGATAAAGATTGCTCTCGTCTCCCGTTGTAACTCCTACGCCGCGATGTTAACGCACGCGGTAACTCACGGACTTAATTTCCATTTTTGCGTGTAAAAATAACAGGAAACGAGGCGCGGAGCCGTATAAATCGCGAACATTGTAACCGTAACGCTGCACTCTTTTCCGCGTGCGATCCGTAATGAAAGCGCGATTGTAAAATTGTAAATCGCGGAAAGAGTCTCTGTTTTTAACAAGAGTTAATATGTGTCATCAAGTTCGGTTGTTATGAATATAATGCTAATGTCATAGTAAATATACAATATTTTATACTGTTTCACAGTATGCGTTTAATGGTACGCGTTATCGTTTAATTGATAAAAGGCCATTGCAGAATTCATGCAACAGGAATTTTATCGTCGGGCTTGAATCCCGAAATCCAAAATTAGACGCACGTCTCGTGTGAAATCCTTTTCTCACAATGATACTATCGTCTCTCCTGGAATTCTGACATCTCGATCAACCTGCAGGAGGACGAGGCGACCGTCGAGCCATGCCGGTCAGTCGAACCGAACGGCCACGGCGCGACATCCTTCGGGGGTAGCGAGGCGTGAGGCCTCCGTCGAGGGTAAGGAACCGCGCCGGCACGAGAGGCGACTCTTCTTCTTCTTCTGCGGGGTGCCCCGAGCCGAGCAGCGTCGGGGAATGCAGATACATAAATTCATGAGCGGTAGTAACAGCCAGTGACGCCACGCTAGCTTCCGTGCGGTGGCGGCAATCGTATTCATGAACCCGACACGGTAATTAGGGACACTAGCTCGCCTCGCACAAGCGGAAGTCGCCGCGGAGAATCCTCCCTCCGCGCGCTCCGTGGAATATCGCCGGAAATACTTATGCATTCCGTTCGTTTCGTAAGGAAACGCGGGGATTCCGAATCGTCGGCGGCGGCGGCGGCGGCGGCGACGGCCGCAACGGTGGGTTCGATAAACCCTGCCGACACGACAGGCTTCTTCGAGGGCAAAAAGTGCGACGTGCACGGAGCTCGCAAGAGAGCAGAGCCTGATCGCGAAGCGCGTCGCGGTACAGCGAAGTGACGTTTCACTATTTTGAACATATAGACCGCCGTTCGCCGTCTTGAAAACGCATAATGTATTAATTCCGTTAATTTTATCGATAACGATTTATCGTAACAGGTTCTCGAGAACGAAGAGAACGAGAATCGTGACACGGACATCGTTTCGCCTTCACCGACCAGCCGCGCATCTATAATTATTTATTATTTTTGATCGAAAACGAGCACGCACGCGATACCTCCCCTTCGAATCCGCAATAGGGGTATCGTGAGACGCGTCGAGGGCGCCGTGGCGAGATGTATGGAGTGTATTATATGGGTGGAAACCAATTATTCGTACGCCTACCCCGAAGGCAGTGATAACTCCGGGCGGCGCATAATTTTGAGCACCACGAGCCGCGGCAGTACGTAACTCTGGCCGGGCTTATAATGAAGATATAACCGAGCCGAGACCGCCGAGACATCTTTACGTCCAGGGGGGGAGCGCCTGGCTTGTTACTCGGTTATGGTACATAGGACTATGATATACTCTCTTTCTCTCTCTCTCGTTTCCATCCCGTTCTCTCCGCCATGCCCTTTATCCTCGGTGTCGTTCTCGCCCCATCGCGTCGTTATTAATCAAAAGCCACGAGCAATAACGACCGCGCCATCGCGGGACCATTTAAACGCTCGTCCACGACCACGACAGTCCTCCGGTCGAGAATTATGCTCGCTGGTACTCGTCGCCGCGATATTTACGTCTCTTAAGCTCGTATACCGACGTCGACGAGCAGATTCGCTTACTCTGATAAAGTATTATTCTTCACGAGCAAGGATTTTTGTATTTTTTTTTTCTTATTTGTTTGGAACATTTTGTTAAGCTAAAACTAAATATTTTTTCAATATTTACAGATAAAGATAGAAATGAGATTTTATATAAATCTTTTTTGAAGCCAAACTCTAGATAGTTTTACAGGAAAATATGAAATGGTAGGTAAAGTTACACATACGAGTAATGCAGGAAACGAAACATTGAGACACGAAGTTTTCCTATTCGACAGCAAATCAAGCTGAAACGTTCGGTCAACGAAACGTCGCGTTATTATTATTTGACGTTACACGAATACGAAATATTTGGGCGAAAAATATCGCGGCCCGCCTTTATCCTCACGTCCCTGCGGCGAGCAAATGTTACGCGATACCCCCATCCGCGTAACCATTTCAGGGCACCGCCGACAGATTTTCATTTACGGATTGCAGCGTTATATGGGAATTTAAAACCGATGCGGCATCAAGGCTGGTGCACACGCACTATGCGCTCGAATCATTCGCGGTGTTCATTTCGATTCGCCTCTAATTGAACGCTGTTCAATATTGGCAAGTTAAATAATTGTCTTTGGAAAACTGAATCGACCTGTTAATCAGCCCGGTATGATTGAGCGCTTCCTGAACGCGCGAGGCCGTTTTGTATCGCGCGAGTAAAGTATTTCGAACATATAAGTTAGATCTTCAAACTCGGATTAACTCTAATCCATGGTCAAGAGCGGCGGAGATATTTCACAAAAAGATACTACAGTCTCAAGTTTTTTGCAAAATTAAATGTGCATGAATTACGTTTATAAAATGGAAGATAATTCCGGTAAACGTTTGTCAAATCTCTCTTTTGACATTGACAACAATTTATTCTCGCTGATCTTTTCATCTATATATTTTCATTTAATTCCATAGTTTGGCGGCGTTATATAGCTATACGGCATGGTAGTTATACGCGATATGGTTTCGAAGATTGACCGGTTCCGAAATGGGCCTTAACGTCATCAAAGCCGCGACGTGTGTGCGAGAGCGTGCAAGAACGCTTCGGTGAAGTAATACGCGCCGGCTCCACGCGACCCGGCCGCTTAATCGAACCACTCGAAGGGCCACCTCGTAAGTGCCCCGAGACGAGGAAGTCCAGCGCGCAACAAGCGCCACGCCCGCGTTCGGACAGGAGAGAAGAGAGAGAGACAGAGAGAGAGAGAGAGAAGGAGAGAGAAAAGAAGAAGAAGAAGAAGAGAGAGAGAGAGAGATCCGGCATTATAATCCTATTACAGATTTACTTCTTTTGTAACGCATTTAAATCCACCACCCGTATCCACCCCTCCGTCCCCCGGTCCTACCGCCGTCGCTTGCGTGTGTGTGTGCACCTTTCGCGCAGTTGCAGAAGGCTTCTTCCTGCCTTCGCTCGGTCCTCTTCGTCGTTTCCTTCTTCTTCCGCTTGTCTCTCTTTCTCTCTTCCTTCTTCCTGTTCTCTTTCTCTACGCTCTCTCCCGCTCACCGCGTCCTCTTTCGTTTCGCTCTTCTTTCTTCTCGTCCTCCTCCTTCACCTCTCCGCACCGGCACTACGGCCAACAGCCTGGCCTGACGGCTGCGCGTAAAATTGGCCGGAACGCATTTTTCCATTAGGCCGGTATACCCGAGCCACGTTACAAATTATAGGTGTACTCTTATTGGAGAGCCCGATGAAACGAGGGAACCGATGCGCACTCGGCGTTTTCCTCCCTCCGAACCGGGCGACTCCGAATGGACACACGACGGACGGACGGACGGTGATCGGTGATCGGCGGTCGCCGCTCACGGTGTATGTGCGTAGGCCGCAAATAACGCGCGTGATTTTGTAAATGCTTAACTGTTATTGCGCCAGGAATCAAAGCCGGCCTGATTTACTTAATTTACTTTGCACAAATTAGACGAAGAGGATTTGATAACATCATAATTTAAACTTTTCAAGTAATTTTTTAAATGTGTGAATGAAATAAATAATATTTATTTTCTCTAGAAATATAGATAAGAGTATGTATATAGGACATTCGTTGATTCTTCTCAATTTACTTTGACATCAATTTCTTGTAAGCAGAAGAATCGAACGTTATCTCTCCCCCCCCTCTCTCTCTCTCTCTTTCTCTCTCTTTCTTTCTTTCTCTCTCTCTCTCTCACACATAATGTATCCATGTTAAACATTAAATGCTTTGCTTTGGGGTCGAACTAACTGTTTAATAAATGCAGCGAGGGAACATGGAAAAGCGGCAAATGCGATTTTAATGCCAAGTCACACGATGTTGCCCACCCGTGTTTTCCGCGGGTGTGTCCCTAACGATCTCGTCGAATGCCTCGCGGCTAGCTTCGTCATTTCGCGTCGCATTAACCCTGGAGTATACCGCACTGGAGCTACGATTGAACTCATATATCTTTGGAGCAGCATAAATTTTCCAAACGTGTAATGTAAACCGTAAGAGAAACTTTATCTTATATATGCACAGTATGTCACAGAACATATTTTAGCCTTAATTTATTTATCTACTTGTTGGAAATATAAAGGTTATGCAATTTTTAAATACATATAATTTATTTTTAAAACGTAAAATAATTGCAATAGAAATACTGAGAAGCGCTCATATTATAAGTTCCACTGTGATAGAAAGACGTCACGTTCCATTTAATCTCTTAAAAGGATTATGCCAACGGTTTTTGAATACGGTCGGGATTGAACTGCGGTTTGCATCGTTCGCATTAACGACGGATTTTTCTTCCCCGGCTTCCTCTTTAATGTCGAACGATCGGCATCTTCGGCGCGCCTTCTTTTCGCAGTATAAGAAAGGAGACATGGAACTATCCGGCACCCCATTCGAGGCTAAAAGGATTCGGCAATAAACAACGGTGAGTCTCAAAATTAGGCGTGGGTCGCAATCTACATCGAAACCCCCGCGGTGGGTAAACTCATCGGTCTCACCCTCGCCGAAAGTCACTACGGAGTAAGTAGCCAATGGATTAGCGATGTTATAAGGCGGGAGGGAAAGCGAGTACGACGGCAAAAGTCGTTTCTTTCTGCTTTCTTGCAGCTATCGCGGAATGTCCTTTTAATTTTGATAACTGGTGATCGTAAATATCATCACTGTGACGTTTACTGGTGCGTTCTCCCGAAGAAATAAAGTACTAAGTATATTCTTTAATAACGAAGAAAAAGGGATTTAATGAATTTAATGAAAAATTCACTGCAAAAAATTTAAAATTTATATATATATTGGTATATACATATATTTATATTTATTTATAGATTAATTTTTTTAATCAGTAATATAAGTCTATATATAAAATAATTTATGAAAGATTTCATCTTTTCGCCAGCAAGAAAAACGCTGAGATACAGAAAATTAGAAATATACTATTTCTGCTTTTGTCATGAAAGGAGAGCTCAGCTCTTAGGTCGGTGAAGATCAGAGATGATGACGCAAGAAGCGCAGGTTATCGCGGGCAAGTATATCTAATTACTCATGGCGTTTACGTCAACATTTACGTGATTTACAGCAAAATTGTAGCGACGACCTTAGGTGCAGAGGTGGACGGGAGAGTTTGCGAAGTAAGTGGGAGAGAGAGAGAGAGAGAGAGAGAGATGGAGCGTAGAACCTTTGAACGAGAACGGCTCGCGGTTAAAAACTCCAAAGGATTCGGTCATTTATCACGGCAGGCCGCCCGCGGGAATGGAAAGGGGAAAGGGATACAATCCGCCGGACAGACTAATCGCGGACTAACTATCCACATATTATCCACAATAATTCCACGTTACCAGGGGGAAGGGTGGCCCAACAACCCCCGATCGTTCTTGCGTATCGAGACTGACCGACGATGGAACGCTTCGTCACGTTTCGCTTCTTGACTCGAGCAATTTTTGTCACGCCCGGAGACATGTTCTGACCTTACCGTGTGAAGGATAGTAATAAAATGGCAAAATGGAAGAGACTGCTCACTATCAGATAACCAGCACGAGTGCGTAATTATTCCTATACGATATCTTTAATGATCATATCATTTAAATCTGAAACTCGCGGACATAAATAAATAAATAAACTCGCGCAAAAAGATAAATTTCTTGGAAAGTGCGCGTACTTACATCGCATAGATATGTAAATTATATTTTTAGACAAATAAAAAAGAAACGAAAGTAGTTACAACTACCGATTGACACACTTACATTATACTTTTTATCGATTTTAGCTACCAATTTTTATTCTGTTAAGAGTTCAACTTTTGCGTTTTGTTTTGTTCGTAATTGATTTTGTTGCTCGTTGCTTGAAAATCAGCTCGAGGAATGCGCGCTAGTTGTCCATGTAACGCGGCGAGTATTTTTGCGCTCGCGGTGCGCGCGCGAGCGGCCGCTCGCGTAAATATACCGGACGGTCGGCCACAATTTTGAGGTTTGTCGCGCGTAAATAAAGTGAGCTCGACCGTGGAAATTAATTAGTGTACCAAAGGGCAAAATATAGGGAAAATTGGGAACACTCACTTTGCAATTTAATTGGGTATTCATTTAACCATGCCTACGCCACGTATAAGATTTGCATAATATAGCGGCCGGCACTAATTAGCACGCTGGCGAGCAGATGTAAAGCAATTTATTAAATAACTATGTAATTCGCGGCACGAATTGCGGAATTATAAGTTTTTGTTTTCTCCCCCACCCACCTAGTCCCTCCCCCGTGATTTTGCATCGCGTATATAATTTATTCACGCAAGTACGAACATTTAACAATTATACTGAATTTTCGCCAGTGAATTTGAGATTAGCGAGATTGTATAACGAGAGAGATAAACAGAACGGGCGCTTTTTTAGATTTCCTAAAATTCCGAAACAAGATAGTTCGTTAATAATAGAATTAAAGATATGACGCTATATCGGTTTTGAAAAGAGCCAACCGCAACGCTCGTTTCACTCTTCGAAACGCAATTCATATCGCTGCAAATAATAATGAATGAGTTATCGCGAATCACAAAATCGTTGGGCATAATATAATTTAATATTATTAAAGCTTATTTTTCGCGAGTCTCGAAACCGCGATAAAAGGCCGTCACCGTCCATTTACAGAGGCCCGTGGTTATACGCCGGACGACAATTGGGACATATGGAGGGTCATTGAGGGAGTACGTGTTAGGGCCACACATAAAACGCCTTCAAATTATAGAGTAGGCCAAGGTCCATCCATCACAACTGGGGCCATGGGACTTACAGTCCCAGTGCGCCGCCCCAAACGTTTAGGTCGTTAGCAATTTCCTGCACGGGACTGTTTCCAAGCCTAAATTCCATATGGCCCGATAATGCCCGATAATACCGCCGATCAGGAGGCCGACGCGATTTCTGACTTTCTTCAATATAATGTGACGACGAAGAAACCTCGAAAATAATGTCGGGTTTACAGCGAACTATTAAGTTCTACCTAATTTCTTCTCTCTCGTTAATATCGCAAAAGCTAATAACGCTAAGAGGAAAAGTTTTCTTCTGAAAAATTTAATTCAATTTTGATATTGTATTTAAATATTGAGGTATTTGTATGCGATATAAATATAAATATTTAATTATTTTCAAAATAAATGAATTGCCAGGAAATTCTTTATGACTGTTTTATAATAAAAAATTTAGTCTAAAGTGCAATTTAATTTTACGTTTGGTGCAGGTGTTTTATAAATTTATTCAGTGAAAAAGGCCTGTCAGATATTTAAATGCAATCTCTCATCTTTATCAACGTGAAATATGACATGCGTATTGTTCATCAACGCCTTGCATCAGAGGGCAATAGCGTACAGACCGTGTTCGAAGCACTTAACTCTTATGGTAACGCACAAGTGATATCAACTCGACCCATTTACGATGTGCTGTTAAAGACACGCTGCTGTGGGTAAGTCTCCATGTTCAGCAGATAAGTTCCGGTAAACGAGAATAACGGAAGAGACATGATCGATCGTAGGTGGCTAATGCCCGAAACCGATTTGATCCTTTTTAAAATGTTATTAAATAATATATAAATTTAAAAAAACAAATATTTTTAATAAGTAAATACAAAAATTTAACGATTTTTTACATGTATTTGTTTTGAAATTTAGTAAATAAAGCTACTCTTCGAATTTCGAATGTTGAGAATTATTGATTAAAGAATAATACATTTTAATAAACTTTATCAGTATCTTATTGTTATTGCACTATTTAATGAAAATTATGTTTTAAAAATACAGAAGACGGTATTCTTGCCTAAACGAATAATAATGAAAATTGAGATGTTATGATAAATTTTGTTTTATATATGTATATATTTATAATACATTAAACTTATTTGATAAATCAAACAAATATATATATATGTATAATAGTAATCATATATTACTTCTCCTTTTCTTTACAAATTGGTTTTCAATTTAAGGAACTGAATGGAATAGTTCTAAAAGAGAAATCTGGTAACACACAAATTTAAAATAAAATAAATTAGTTGATTCAGTAGAAACTGAATATCCTGGAACTTTATTCTTAAAAATATAAAATAAATGTATTTTAGTTTTATACATGTATTAAGTAATTCTTCAATTTATTTATCGCAGATATTACTAAACTTATCTTTATATTATAAATCAGGTTGTATAGACATATAAAGGAGACATTGTAAAGGACATTAACATCAAAAACTTTTACTTCATATTGACTATTTGCTTTCCCGAGATTCGTACTTCAAAAATTTTACTTGAAGATATTCAATCGTAGATTTTTAATAAGTACAAATACAAATAGTATGTATATTAACTTACATGAATCAAAATATCTAAATATATAAGAAAGAAATGCTCAACTAATAAATCAATTGTATACCCAACGCATTTAGTTAACCATTACTTCCCTTTGCATTGTGCTGTTTTTATGTAATTTTTTAAATAAAAAATTAAAATACATTTAATAATTGGAGTTTAACTATTGATATGTAATATATAATATCAAAATTTAAATAAATGATATCTGTGTATATATGACATTGTTAATTAATTGCGTGATTTTGCATTTTATTTTGACAATGAAACTAACTACGATAGAATTTAATCAATTAACGATCAAGATTTAATGATTTCTTATTTTATATGTTTAATAATGCTATATTTGCGTATATTGAAATTTTACCAATTTATAGTCACAATCCGTCTCAGTTATCTCACGATAACGCTTGACAATCGATATCAAACACTTATTAAAATTAAATATCTATCTGTAAAAATAAACCCTGCAGCATTTCAAGTATTACTAAGAGATAATCCTTTTTCTTTAAAAAGCCATTTCAAAATATTTAATAAACTTATCGCAGTAGTAAAATTAAATTTTATCGACTCTTTTTAAACTTTTTAAATATAATTATTTCTTTTTCTTTTGAATTATCATATATTTCTAAATTACATATTTTAGTATCCAAATCATGTATTTATTTCCATGTATTCATTGTTTGAATGTCATCTAAATATTACATTCCCAAAATTGCATTTGCAAACTTATGATTTCGATAACATTGCTTCTATTGTTGTTTGTCGAGAAGTAAATCTAGAATTAATTTTTTTTTTAATGCAAATGGATGTAATCTTCAACGCGTTAATTGTCGCTTTGGAGCTCGCTGGATCCTGTCGCGTCCGGCGCTTTCTGCAGCTGGGCACTTTGGAATCTCTCGTAGCCGATGCTCGACTCGCCGAAGATCTTACGACCGGGGATCCTCTCGTCGTCCTTGATGCTGACCTCCGTGCCGATTTGCACCGGCCAGGGCAGCTTGCCCGACTCGTCCCTAATCGCTATGAGATTGCTTACTTTCCGCTCGTTATTCGCGCCTCCGAATCTGTCGTTCCTCAAGTCCTCCTTGGTTGACACTCTGACGCGTCGTGAATCGTCTTCGGGATATTCATACGGACGTTCGTAATAGCTCGCTCTCTTCATGTAGGGATCGTAACCGCTATACGATTGTCTGTACCGATACTTACCGGGATCGACGTTGCCGGGCACGCGTTTGTAGGCGCCGTCCCGCGTGACCGGTGCTCTGGTCGCGCCCGCGTCGTACCGCGGATAGTTCCTCAGGTCCACCGGTTTCCTCACGATTTCCGGCAGGGTAGCGTAGTAGATGATCCGTCGGGGTTTCGGCGCGGGGGGTCGGTTCCTGTAGAAATCAAGATCATCCTCTCGGTAACGATCGTAACGATCGTAGTACTGTTCGCTCGGCGACCGCGTGTAATAATCCCTCTCCGTCCTGTAGCGATCGGGATATTGGTAGCTGTATCCACGGCGATACGATGGATACTCGTAATCTCTCTCGCGTATCGCGTTCCTGTACCAGGACATCTGATCGTAGTCGTCGTAGTTCTTGGTGATCGGCATGTCCCTGGACTCGCGATAGTCCGGGTAGCGTCGATGATGCTGGCCCGTCACGAAGTCCGCCCGGGGTGCCTGATGCCTACGGTATATGCTGGACAGAGCCGCGGCCTCCTCCTCCTCCTGTTGCTGCTGGATCACCTGATCTAAGGGGATACGATGACGGAACTCCACCGAGATCGGCTGCGCCGCGGTCGACCATGTCTCGGGAGAGCTCACACGAGCCTCGCGCACGTTCTTCGTCGTCGAGATCTTCTCCATACTCGTCTCGTTCTCCGCTTGCCTACGAATACGCTGTACGATCCCTCTCGTGGCTTGCTCGTTGTTGTCATCGTCTCCCTTGTCCGCGTGTAGAATTCTCATCATGAGTGTCTTCTGGAAAATTCTTTGTATAGGTACGGCGTCGCCTTTGACGACATCGTCCTCAACCTCGCCATTGTCGTACGGTGAGTCCTCTAGAAGTTTTCGGAACTGCTCGAGGTTCTTATTCTCGCGAAGAATTTCCTCGGCTGCTTCCGGAAGGATGTTCGGCTCCACGAAACCCGGCGTAGTGAGTTCCGGATGCTTCTGAACATTTCGAGCTTCGTCGAACGAAGCCAGACGACCTACTCCGCTTACGGTGCGAACCTCGAACGCCGAGGAGTCCGATCGTGATCGAAACGGATGATCCGTGTAGACTGATTTCACATGTGGCGTAACTTGCCAAGCTTCGCCGATGCCAGCTGCATTGATTTCGGCCAGCAGGAAGATCAATGGAAACATCGCCGACAGATACGGCATTGTAGTCTAAACATCAAAGATCATTAATACGTGTATCTTATTCGTGAAAATATTGCGGTATAGATTAAAATAAAAAAGCATTCCTTTTTTTATAACATTTTGTTATATAAAATTAGGATATAATATGATAAAGTAATATTTATGATATAAAAATTGATAAATAATCAATTAGTTATATATATATTTTTATTAATTATGTTATATAAAATGTACAATTTATATAAAAGCAAAGTATTTAAAAATATAAGATTTCTCTTCTGTTGAATTTTGATTGTATTAAATTACATGTTAAAATATTCTTAATTATAATAATTATTTTATAAAATACAAAACGAACAATGTTTTCGAATAACGATATATCGTAATTTCCATTATAATATTAATGTATTTCAGGACAGTAAAAACTTTATTATAATTTTTAATAGAATATATCGTTCACTCGTTATTGGTACTCCAAGATAACGAATCTTTTACCGCGAGGTATTATAAAATCCTCAATTTTTTCATACACATTCTTGGCCCGAATATTATAGATACTTTTTTTATTCTTATACTGTATCACGAAATGGCGTAGATTTATTTATTTGCAATACAAAGTGCCGAAACTAAATCAGCACAAACTGAAAATAAAATAAGTTAATATAGAGTGCTAATTAGTAGGACGTTCGACCGATTTAATACAGATTTAGATCAGATTGGACTTTCATACGTTCCTTTTCTATAAAATGAAGCCGACATTCGCGCGTATCGGTCTGATTGTTAGCATCCACTTCGAACCGTGAATGTCACCGGCAACTTTCCACCGATCCAACGCTTTGGATCTAATAAAAAAAAAGGGCCGGCAGTACACATTCAATGACCGTTCCGTCCGGTCGTCGCACGGTCAAAGATCGCATCGAATCGTCCTCCAATGTAGACACGGCCGATTCTCCATGACAAATATAATTTCCCAGGCCGTTTCCGCGGCATTATACCGAGTTCCGGCCGACTCGCATAGATCCGCCCGGACGATTGTTCGCCCGAGCACGCTTACCATGGCTCGAAATCGCGTCAGATTTCCGTCGACGAAAGTTCAATGCTTCACGCTGTCGTGTTCGAAATTACGACAACAAAAGAATTTGTACGCGTGGCGTTCCAGATGTAATTATCCCCTTTCAATGTTTTACCTTTACTATATTTTATTTTGTAATTTTTTCTCATTTTTTGCCTTTTTTTAAATAAGTTCTTCGTGTTTAAGTAATGTCTGATAGACAATTCGAGCTTGATTCGCGCGAATAATCTCGGAGATATCGACGCACGGGGTCTCAGACCTGTAGAAGAAGTAACGTGACTTCGCGATCGCGAATGAAGAACGCGCGGTGCTGTTTCACGGAACAGGATTTTATTGGCGTTGACAGTTTCCGGTTACGTGTCGAGTCATTCCGTCACTGTTATAGGCACGCTTAACGTTGCGAGCATTGGTAACAAACGACCGGCAATCGCGAGTCGTCGACTCGAGCAGGAGGTCGGTATCTTCAGCGATATAGCGGAACAAATCTCCAACGCAGAATGACGGATCTTGCGCCGTTACCGCCGCGCGGCGCGGCGTCGCACAGTTATGCCCGCGGTTTACAGTTAGACACAGACGAGACTGCCTCGCAATTAAGGATCTTCTTTTAATTGGTCACGCGACGAGCCAGGACACCGAATCGCGACGAAATTGGACGTTGATGTCCACCGCGGCGGAAATTGGAACGTGAAGAACGCGAAGCGCATAGCGGGAAACTCACTTTTTTAACGGTTTGGCTGATATGTTCAAGAAAGGAGAAACGGAGAAAGAAAGAGAAAGAGAGAGGGAGACACAGGAAGACAGATTTCAAATACTTATGAAATAAATTTGGAAACTTTGTGGCTCCATTCCATTAAATAATACATGTTGACGTATATACGTGTACATATATATTTTAGTTTTTAATATTTTTAATCTTATTATACTCTTTTTATCCAATACCATTTTGGAAAACGGAGTAAAGTCCAATACAAATATAAAAAAAGATATGATTTTAAAATATTTTAATTATATATAAATATGATATTAATATATTAATATGATTAAAAAATTGTATAAATAAAAATCAATTTTTGAATAATTTAAATTTAAATTTACTATAGAAATTTTTTTGTAATAAAATGCTTATTATAATGACAAGAATATTGCATTAGTTTTTAAATATTAAATAAAATAATTGGTTTTTTATATATAAAATGCAAAAATACCCAACTATTAACTATTTAATTGCAAAAATATTTGAGAAAAAAATATGTTATTGTTGGATTTAAATTTATAATAATGTTTCTATTTTTTTGCGAATTTATTCCCAATTATTCAATTAACATTAGCGTAAAAAGTAGATTTTGGTAGGACAGACGATACACGTAGTAATTATGAATTACTCCAAATTATAACTATATATCTCTGTTACACACACAAAGTATAAACAAGATATAATTACCGATTCGTGCTAAAATTCAAAACCTTCATATTAAGTGTAAATTTAATTCTTTAATTATTTTGCCAATATATAAATGCACGATAATTATTTTCTCTACATTGCAACGTGATTAAATATCTCGTCGCATTTTAATTTACTCAATTCTCGTATATATCATTTTAATTGGCTTATGCAGCTCCCTCTTTTGTTCAATATGCTACTGGACAATAATTTGGAATTCATTATGTTCATAAAAATTTATTACATTAAAGTTGTATCGTACTGTGTTAATAACACGATGCTATAATAGCATTTGAAAAATGTATAAATCCCTGTAATTGACGCATTGTGCATCGTAAAGTTGCAATTTTCGCAATTTTTCGTATAATAAGATCTTTTAATTTGACGGGAATGAATCGCTAAGTCACAGAGATCGCCGTGCAGTTTTTTTTTAATTTAAGTAAAGGAAAAAAAATTTTACGCCAACAAATTGAACGATGATAAAGTATCAACGCGGTGTTTATTGATATTTAGATAGCGCGAAGGGCAGAATACATTAATTCAAAAGCACGTACGCGAAAGGCCGAGAGGGAAATGTTAGTGTAAATTTCGATAAATAATGTACCTGTTATCCACCTGTGGGTCTCGCGGATGTCGTTGACTGTTCGGAGTGACTGTGATTACTACCGCACAGTAGTCCACAGGCGGTCGGTTTACCCGGGCTCCCATATCTGCATACCGTTCAGTTTGTCGCAGGTGAAACATGCCCACCCCTCTACCACGGAGTCAACTACCGTTCACAATTGCTCGTCGTCGTTTTTAACCGTAAGGCCTGTACCGAATGATAAACAGTCGCGCCGGTCAACGAAGCAGCGCAATAACCGAAAATGAAATAGAACGCGGACCGTTATTGCCAAAATACCTGAATTCTGAATTTATCGCCGAATGTTATAGACACGCAGATATGCATGTAGATACATGTAGATGATGCTAAATTGAGTTGGCAAGCATTGTAACTTTGGTTAATTTGGCGGCGTTTTTTCTATGAACATGTACCTGTGTATAAATTAATTTCTAAATTATTAATATTCAAATATAGTAGTAACAAAATCTTATTTTTAATTTATTTGTTCTTTATTAATTCTAGTAAAATTTTAAATATAATGTAATTATAGCTTAGTTAAAAATCACCTCATTGCAAAACTTTGTGAAACCGTTGCAATAAAGTTAAGCCTTTATTGAATTTGATCGGCTATAAGGTAATATCTCTTTATTGAGATTCTTTATACAGATAAATTGTATAAAACTGTGAATAAAGCTCTATATAAACATAAAAATCTGTTTATTGCGCTTTATAGTGTTTTATAAGTCTTTTTATTATTATCTTCATTCCGTTTCTCTACGAAGTGCTGTCATCTAGCGAAGCAGAGAAAGGAGAGAAAAGAATCGATATAAAGAATAAGTTAAGAAGACTGTAAGACAGTATTTCTTTTTTATACAGACATATAAAACTACGAATACAATTGTATAAAGATTTTTTATATTGTACGTTATAGTTACAGCATTCTCATTCTTGCGTTCCTTTATACACATTTCTCCGCGAAGTGTTGTCATCTAGCGGAGAGCGGAGCAGAGAATAAGGGAGAGAGGAGAAGTCGATAAAGAACAAGTCGGCAAAGTATCAGCGGGACGAAATCAACAAAAAAAAAAAGACGAGGCTAATTAAAATTGCAAGCACCGCGATTCCAAGAATTCCTAATAGAATTTTGTCTGAGAGAGTGGAAAATTCTAAACTCTTTAAAGTGAGAGGAACAGCGGGAGAATATAATTAGCTGAGAGGTGACGAGCGCGAGTCAAAACTCCAAGAATTGCGAAATTGCAATTCCAAAAGTTTCATTTATTATAGAAATTTTCCTTGGTGCTGTTTTCCAGCGCGAGTATAAGCGCTGCGCTCTCCAAAAAGGGGGCGGAATAACTTACCTGTTTCCATAACGCAGTCTCAGTCTTAATGATACAAGTTACAAACGTTGCAATACGGACGAATCATGTTTCTAAAGAGACATGGACAAAAGTAAGTCGGCCGTTGGTTTTTGGCCGCGTTTCTTGCGTGATAAGCGCTTCTCCATCTCTCGACGTCTTTCCCGTTTAATGGTTTACGCGATTTCGCAATACGTAACATTCAACCTACGCGACATCCGATATCTACTAGGAGGATATGTTGAATGTTTTGTGAATTCTCCATTATCGCTTAGGTACGCGCGAGGATAAACTCCGCCATATCGGACGGGCGTAAAAGCGCTTATTAAAGTGCTTCGCACTAGGAGGAAAATAGATACGGGAGTGACGTGAACCCCGTCAAATATCTTCCATAGATTATTTCGTAATATAATCTTCTTATTTTTATTATATATTAAAAAAAAAACTAAAATGTTGCTGATCGATGAAACTGTTAAGTCGGAGAAATTTTTAACACTTGCAGAATTCGAGTTCGATCATTAATTGAAGAAATAGCAAACTTGTTTACACGTAACGTCAAGGGGTCAGCAAGACGGTGAAAATCTTTGTAACGAGCCTCTTAGTACAGTTGAATAACCGCGGAAAGCGCCGTAATGCCTGGCGATGCTACGTTGTACCTCGTAGTAATTAGGCGCCGCTTGAAGGGATGAACGTGCCAAGAACCGCGAAATTCCTTGCCCTTTGGCATGTCGTTAAAAACTAGTTCTAATGAGAGACTGTTTGCTAATTACTTATTACAAGCTAAATAAACATTTCTACTCGTCATACGTTTCTATTAATTAATATCTAATTATTGAAATACCGCGTTAGTAAATACTAAATTAAAAAATAAACGTTCACGTACCAAATAAAGATTATCACGGTCAAAATTTGTAAGACGTCAATTTGTTAAATCACGTAAATATTATGTAAAGGGAGTGGAGGAAGGACAAGATTGAAAAGACGACTTAAAAGACGTAATATATTTTATTTAGACATTAATGATCCATAAAACATTGTTTATATATGGGGCTATAAACAAATAACTCTCGTCGCTACCATCTAGTCGTGTAATAAATATCTTGTTTTACAGAGAAAAAAACGCAGGAAGAGAAGCGCGTCAGGCCTCGATAAAAGCTTGACCGATTTTTTTTCCGGCTGTCGATATCTTTATTTTCTCGTGATTGCGTTTCATTTACGAATTGTGCAGGCTGTATCAAAAAATAATATTGTGACAAGTAACCCTTGAACGACACGATTAATTGGTTTCGGTTTCTTATTCGAGAGACTTAGGATTTATACAATTTTGAAGATTACATTCCATGCTATTGAAAACCGTACACTTCAGAGCCATATAAAATTGGGCATTTTAGTTCCAAAGGATTATTTAACAAACAAACAAAAAACTTATGAAAAATAAATAAAATTGTCACAATTTTTTATCGTGCTATTCCAGACTTCGTGCAATTCAAGTACTGTGTTATTCGAGGGTCATCTATATCTAGATTATTGGATTTTTGATATGCATAAATTACGGGAATTGTCAGTGGAAAGTCACAACAGTAAAACATTAGAGACAATAAATTGATTGAAAATGAAATATGTTACATTCTCCTGAAAAGAAGAGATAATTTACTTCACATTCGTATGCACATGTAACTGTTTTTTGATTCATACTCACGTTTATAAATCAAGAATTACATAAATATTAAATACAATTCAAAGTGAAAAGTTACATACAATAAAGTGCCAAAAAATTAGTAAATATATAGACTTCTAAATATATAATGGTAAATTTATATAAATTTGTGATTTTATGGCTACTTAAACTGCTACATTAAAATAATTATTTAAATTGTATAAATTATTTGTATATATATAGAATTGTATATATAGATAGATTTATACGGATTTATGTATTTATAAGTAAAGTCAATAAACATATAATATAGAATTGTAATAACATAGAATTTGTATAACAGCCGCCAACAAAGCCTCCTCTCTTCTCTCGCTTTCTCTATGCTACGTTTCCTTCTTAAAATAGATAACAATTATTTAAATCGTGTGTAGTATGATTGATTAAGAATCTCTAAATGAAAGTAAATCGGAACGGAGCAGGTAACAGCAGAGAAATGGACCTGCCGTTTTAATAATGATCGAAGTTTAAATTCGTATTATAATTCAGTTATTAATTCGCCATCGACATCACATTGTTTATCGGGAGATATGTTCTTTCATAAATAATTAAATCTTGACAATCTATATTTTTAATCTACACGCATGTGCGATCGCTATGGAAAGGAAGGTATAAGACGTTTCTTTATTTTCTTAACAAACAACTTTGCCAATATTCAAGGATTATTTATATCCGATATTAATAATGTTATAATATTTGTTGAAAAAATTAATTCTCGCTGGAAATAACTAATAAATAAATAATTTTTAGGATTTCTAGAGATATTAAATCCATTAATGATTCGTTTTGGCTAATATGTTGTCCACAAATATTCTTATCTTCAATATTTTTGCCACCAAGATGACAAAAGCACTTGATTTTATATAGTTGAATAATAATAAACTTATATTGTGTATACAATTTTCTAAATATAAAATTATCTGTGATTTACAATTGCGTTATGTGAATTTGAAATCTCGTGGTTGATAAATTTCAGACATTTAGAAGCGTTATTCAATAGTAACAAAACGATAATCAATAATACAATATTTATGAATCTGAAAATTTAAAACTTTAATAACTTAATGCCTTCAGGATGAATGATAATGTTTTAAAGCTCTCATGTAGATAGAAGCTGTGAATATTAAAAATATTAAATTTTTAATATAAAACGTTTTTCATGATATAAAAAACTAAAAATTTTAAAATTTATAAGTCACAAAATTCAGAATGATATAAGAAATTCAAATATCAGATCTAAAAATATTCTGGTATTTAAAAAGAATTCCATGCAATTTTAATAAATAAAATCTACAGTTTAATGAGTGGAACATGCACGTAAAAATTGAGAAATTCGCAATTTAATTAATATTTTTCCAAAAAATAATATATTCAATGCAAATAATTAAACTCAATCCGATTTCCTATAATATTTTGCTTCCATTTGGATTAGCTTTCAATTAAAGTTTGAAGTGAAATTGCAAGTGCGTAAAAAGTCCAGAATGATACTGATATTTTTTTTTCTTCTTTTGGGAAGATGACCGATATCCGATCAGCCGGCATAGACCACGGGATCTAACGATCCTGAATATAATTTGTTAGGCAATTAAGCTATATACAAACGGGTGCGTTATCCTTAAAGGAGATCGATATGTCTCGTTGGTTGGCCGGGGAAGACCGTTCCGATGAATATTCTCTTTTTATTTTTCCTTTTAATATTTTTTTTTCTCTTTTTCTCTCATTTATTCCTTCGCCGATAATGAACCGTTGGTCAAGGCCATCACCGTTCCAGAAGTTGTCCTCGAGTTCGTGTCAGAATTCAGCTCCAAGGACGAGTCCTGTAACAACAGAATTATGCAAAAATAATTTCAATAATGGCCTAGAGAATATCGATTTTGAAAACTGTGATTGAGTTTACATATTGCAAAAATTCAAGATTTCGACGACTGTAATTTATCCGTGGTCGTTAGCGGCAATCAGAACGGTACGATTTATCGCGCATGAAAAAAAAAAAAAAAAAAGATACCGCGACGCCGACATCACTGTCGCTGGCATTGTCGTAGTCGTCGTTGACGCCGACAACGTCGATTTATGACGCTCCTGTTAATATGCACCCAAGAAGAACGATTCTCTATCGTGGATGACTGCTTTTAACTGCTGCGTGGCGAGAGCGACGTCAGTCATTAGTGCCACTATGCTGGTTCTCTTACGATCTTTACGCTCTTTACGGTCCTTACGACACGTAGTGTAAGTCGGTATTTCTGTCATCGTGTCGCTCCCGACTGTGCGTCGTGACAGAGAATCGTACGCGTCTATCTTTTATCTCCCATTCCTTACTTCACAGATTTCTTACCTTTATTCATATTATAATAGAATAAAAAGAAAACCGAAAAGAGAGAAATAATACTAAGGCAGTACGATGCGACTTCGAAAACATATTAATTAGAAAATGTTCTTTCCAATTAATATACTTTTAAAATGTTTGCTTGCATAAGATATTATTTATTTATATAAAACTCTTTCGGCAATGGAACATTCAAAAGCTATTTTTTTCATCGCTTCAGCCATTATCAATAATTTTTTCATATTTATACATATATCATTCGTGTACTTAATGCTTGTTTTTCAGATGCAAAATAGAAGAGAACTGAAGACTTACAATGCTGAGAGTATGCATGATGCACGCCTGCGTGGTGTTCTCGACGTGGATCAATTCGTCGCAATCTTCGTGATCCAATCCGTTAACGTCAGATCGAATCTTGATCGGCGACAGAGCCGCTTCGTTGTCCGTTGACTTGCCACTGTCGGGGGACGGTATTAACTCGTGTCCATCAAGTTCCTCCTCCTCCACGCGCTCTTCGCAATCCGTAGCCTTGATTTCCTGTCATAGATTCCATATAGATCAATACCGTTACGCGAGATTATCGCGGACAGGGGAATTGATTAACGAAGGTACTCGCGTCGGAATCATTTATCCTTGCAAGAAGCTGTCTATGGTCACGAGTCATGACAGAAAATTGCAGCAACGTTATCATATTGTATTGCGGGTGTTCATTTATTAATAAGCGACATGTTGCGATTAACATTAGCGACTGTGTCTTCTGAAAAATTTCACATCCCGTTTCTTTCTCAATTCTAAAATTTAGCGCCTTATGCATATTTTAAATAGCAGCATTTATTAAAAAGACTTGATGCAATTGACAGAAGTATACATTTGGATCAGACATTGATTAATCATCAAATGCCACTACAATTTCGTACTTTCTCTATATTCTTTTCCAAACGGGCCAACTTTTTACCTCGATATAACACATTTTTCAATAACAATGTGCTACCGTTAATACGTGAAAAGACAAGAAAAACATCGTTAAATGAAAAATCCTTTATCCTGTTATTCCGTACAAAAAATGTATTTAGAGTAGATATTCCTAGGAACGAATATAGTTTCCGCGATATTTAACATCAAAAGTACAATTTTCGGTTTTGCTATCTGTCGATGGGAAAACTGTTAAGGGGAGAGATGGTGAGCGAGTGGCGGGAAAATGCCATCACCCGAGGGGGCGCGGAAAAATATTACTTCGTCATATGTTTCTCTGTCGATACGTCAACCCCAGAGTTAGCCTCGATGGAATCGACGTGTTTCGCGTCGGTCACTGGGGTTGCTTTTGCCGAGTGCAAGCGCGTACTCTCCCCTCGCCCCCCCTCCCTCGTCCACCTTTACTCCGGTTCTATACAACTTCGTGAAAATCGTGCACGTCAAGCATTGTCGAGAAGGCTGTCTGCATCGTCGTCCACGGATATATCTCGTGTCTCAGACGACGCGTATCGTCGCGATGCCTCTTTGTTGCCGCCTCGGATCTCTTCGCGACAACGCTCCGATAAATGTGACGGAAGACTACGTCTCTCGTTTTGCCAGAAACGAAAAGAGAGAAAGAGAGAGAGAGAGAGAAGGAGACGGCGCGTTGAAATGAACTGCGCGGCGAAACTGGTCTTTTTATATACGATTGAGTTTCGATACTGGTGACTTACTTATTGCATACAGATCGGCGTTATTTGAGCAAATCAAATCATAATTAAGGAAGTAGAGAATAATTCCGGGACACATTTTAGAAGCTGGACATCCTTTACTATCTAAAGTAAAGAATCCCGAAAACGCTGAAGTCTATTTATTATATTTGAGAGTTCACGAGAAATAGATAAGCTTAAAAATATATAGATATAAAATATCTCATGTGGAAAAAAAACTTTGGAGCATGGCTCACCAATGAGGGTTGCATTATCGATAACATAAGATCTCCAATATTACAGCGCAATTTAATCGTTGGCTGGTAATGAAACGCAAATTAATTAATGAAAGTGAGAGAATATTACTTATTTAAATGATCCGGCCGTCGCCAGGCTGGATAATTAGGTATATCTACGGGACGAGTCAAATATTTCTGTTAAACTCATATTTTAATTATTCGAAAAATACGTGCGCGACGATAAAACAATTCCGGATATTCGTTAATTAGTTGCTGACAAATATATTAAATATGAGAAAAAAAGAAACTTGTAAGTCAATATGTGTGTGTGTGTGTGTGTATGAACCGACTGAAACATATCACATTACATTATTAAATGTGTAATTGTTAAAGAACTCCACTATAATTACCAGGCAGAGTAATCTAATTACAAATAAAAAATAAAATAGACATTCAGCGATCAAAGTGTGAAATGTCTTTTACTTTGAATCACTTTGCCTCGAGGGTGGACTGCGAGCTCTCCTCTTAGCCGTTCGTTCCACCCTTCGCCCTTTTCGAGAGGCGGAAACTATTAATTCTTCAGTTCAGACTGCGCAATTTTGTAAAATATTGCTGCATGACGCCGGCGTAAATAATAAATCTCAGACAGGACGTAAGAGGAGTGAGAATTAACCTGGAAATCCTGCGGGGAAGGCGACGACTCTTTCGGCTGGTCAAGGCTGGGGCTCCGTGACGGGCTCGGCGCTCTTGTGCCCAGCTCGTAAATGTTGATCATGTGAGCTGCCTGGGCATGGACCATCAATTCCCAAGCACTTGGAAAGGATAACTTGCAGAGGACGCAGAGCAACGCCGCCGTCGAGTCTCCTGTTTGCGCGAGATTTTAATAAATAAACTAAAGAGACACAGTTGTGATGTCACACAGTGAGCCACAGTGAGAACAAAATAAGACAAAATTTAGAAACTGATTTCTCGAAACAATAACATGTGCGACAGATAAATGTTAGATTACTTAATGGATTTTTACGCAAATTTTGAAGCAAGTACATAATACATCTGTTAGTACATCTAAATTGTTTGCACGCATAGCAAAAATTATCTCTATATAAATTGAATTTGGGTCAAAACTCAAATCAATTTTTCATTAATTTTGTCTCATTTTGTCCTCTTTTGATTCAACAACATAATTCGAGCCGCCTTAAGGAAAATGGGACTTGTACAATATAACAAATTGATTTTTTTTAAATAGAAATGCAATATCTGAAATTATTTCATTTACAATAACGCAATACGACATAACACGCTCATTTAATACGTTAATTTTAACGGAACATGATGTACAGGATTTTATGCGGTGCTGATCTTGTTTGTGTAATTTAATTCGCCGTGCAAAAAGATAATAATTGACATAAATTTGTCATCAGTTAATACCACGTCAACCAATTAATACCAAATATAATGAATGTAAGTAATCTGTTTCAATTTAAATAAGATATAAGATTTTAATTGAACGGCACAACGACATTGCAAAAAAAAAGGATCGAGCCATTAATTATGATCGACGAGAATAACCGCCGATTAAAATGATGGGCGATGGGCAATTATTAATTCTGGATCTTCCCGGTGGGATTTGGAGCGCGTTTACGTACCGGAAGGAGGCGCCTCGAAGTTTATTTCGAGTACATACTTGGGGCGGCTCCGTTGAAGGTGTGACATTTACATGTGAACCGCAGCTTGCAGTAGTTCCGCTTGTGCTCCAACAGCTCCCCGAGTTCCGTGAACATCTCCCTGCAGTTGCCGCAGATCAGTATATCTGGATTGCCTACGACATACCTTCAATTAAACCCAGCCTTCATTGCACGACAAGGCTTTGGGACCGTGTTACGAGGAGGTAACTTATAAACTTGGAGAATATAAGCATAATAACAGTAACATAAATTAATCACAATTGAACTATGTACCTATGCATGATTTTTTTACGGAAAAAAAGATATATTGGGATAACTAAATTCGCACCAATTCGCCTTGCCAGATCCAAATATTTGATCTTGAAATAAAGAAGAGGAGGCAAAGTACATCGCGGATAATGAAAACGTTGTACCGTCTCGAACGCGACACTTACTGTACACTTTAAGTTGATTCAAGTCGGGTATCGTGCCGGTGTTTGCCATCGATTGTTGTTTCTGTAGCTTCGGATGCTGCGCTCGTGTCGGTGGCATCAAGCGCGGCCGCTTCAACGGCGGTGCTAAGCGCGGCGGAAACGCGGTCGACGCGTAGTAACTGCAAGCAGAAGGATGTTTTGCAAAATACATTAGTGTATATACATTACGTCAGATTTGCGTGCATCCACATACACACACATTCTCTCCCCCCCCCTCCTCCTCTCTCTTTCTTTCTCTCTCAATCTCTCAATCTCGCTTTACGGCGCTAGATGCCTTTTACCCCATTGTTACTCGCTCTTTTAGTCTTTATACTTTGAAATCTAATATTATATGTCTATATTACTATTCTTCTCTTTGATGTTTCACAATTAAATAACAGTCCATGATACTCTACATTGACAACGTCGCAAATGAACAACTGTATAAGCCGCTCTGCAAACGAGAGCATTTCCTTGAATACATTTGGGTACACGGTGGAATAAATGTGCGGCATTAAATGCATTTTACAGAATCGCGAGATCCCGGCAACGAGAACTTCTTTAAAAGACTTCCCTTTGTCGCCAGTATGTAACACGCCGCAACGGTGTTGCGTGTCATTTTTATTTCGTTATTTTATTTTTTTGTAGAAAAAACTGTAATTCCTCTCATAACACTTCGCTCTTCTCTCCCCTTCTTCCTACCTCTTAAACATTTTATTTGAACAAGAACAGTGTGAACAAATTGTAGTCTCTTGTAAACAACCAAATAAAAATTAATGTTCAACTATTGTCTCTTTGAAATAATTATATTATTAATAAATTATGGTATATATAATTATACAAAAGTTGTCCACAATGTTTTAACTAATTACCATTATCAAGCGAAGAATTTTGCCGGAGGCGTCAGCTTTAAGGGAGGCTAAAGCGATTGTTGCTTTAAAACTTCGAAGGTGGGAGCACGCGGTAAAATAAATTAGATTTGAATAATTCAGGATGTATCCGACAATGCGGTTCCCGCGCGAATTAAGATCGAATTACCTCGAGATTTTTCCTTCAGCGGTGTGTGACTTCGGCGAACCAATACAAAATGCATATCGTACAATAACGAGAGAAGAATCGATATCTCGCGCATAATAAAAATGCAAAAACGTCACGTTAATTACACCGTGTAATTGAAATCGTTTTCGGAAAAGTTTCGCGAATCGTTCCCACGCGAACGATCTTTCGAACAGCGCGATGATAATTATTCTATTACAATAATAGCGAGCCGCGTACGCTCGTAGTCCATTAGCCGCAATCGGTGAACGGTAACGAGGGGCACATGATATTCTTACTGCGACATGCAAATTGTGAATATCGAGGGTCATATCGCGGCGGATGAATTTCGCTCGAGCGAAGTTTCGCTTTACGGGAACACAATGCGGAATATACGCGTGCGATTTTACGATGTCAGAACTGCCGCTTGTCATAAATACCGCCGGAGATGCAAGCTTGCAAATTGCCTCCGTTTGCGCTCCTTTTTACTACGAGGCGCACACGTACTTTTGATTGGATTCACAATGCCCGAAATATATCGTTTTGAAAAATTCTCTCCCAAAAAAAAAAGGAATGCCGCCACGTTGCTTTTTTTCGAAATTGGACAAACCAGTTTTATGCAGAAATTTAGGACGATTTAATTTCGTTATCCCCGAGTATGCGATGATTAAAATCTATTGCATCAGTTTGTTCTCAGGTTATATTTTCCTTGTTGTCTTCTCTTTGCATTATACTTTGTTTTCTGCTCGTTTTAAATCATCATCAATCACGCGCCTTGATGTAGGTATATTTAACCGCTAAATATAAAATTGTCGATATGAGACTCATCGCTCACTCGATCTCGCGCATACGTGTCGCACGATTACACAATGTGCTTGTGAGATATTTCTCCCTTTAAATACTTGTATTAAAACACGATCCATAAAGTACGATCTGTCCGTTTTATATTTAAAAAATATCGAAACTGCTCGACGTAAGCGAAAAGTTAAATATAGAAGCATGAAGCTCACAGATCGTAAATAAATAAATGAGAAAAGAAAAGCGTACACATTTCTTTGAAAGATATTTTTATTGTTGAATTTCTTATTCGTTTATGTATTACAGGCGACTCGGCAGTGTCTCGACATTAAGTACATAATGAATAGGAATCGGAAGTTGCTTTCGCTGCGCGGTATTTGCTGAAATCAGATATACACCCCGCTATGTACGTATAAAGCAATTCAATCGTATCACAACAATGCGCAGAAAAGTAATCGATATATTTAGTTCTCCATTGTTATTGTTGTATCAGTTTCGTAGCCGATTTCAACGCCTCCCACGCAAACAACGGTAAAGTCTGAATCCTGACAATAAAAATATCATGTTACTGACATATGCCAATGCTCACGTCGTTGTTATCGGGCACTGCCGATTCCTATTCACTGGAAAATTTTAACGTTTGATTTTCCGGTGAATATCAAACGAAATGAAAATCTGAAAAAATTAAAAATGTCATTGGAAATCTGACAGCGCACTTTTGTGACATACTACAATATTTTATTATTTCGGCTTTATGCCGTATTATTTTATACATTTTATTCTGAGCTTTACGTTTTTATAACTTTGATGATTCATATTTCAGGTTTTAACGAATTAGATTTTGTAATATACTTTACAGGATTTTTTCCATTCTTTCTTGATGGATACAACATCAAGAATCCGTGAGGAACTTACAACAGTGTTATTTAAGGATTAAACCGGTAAAGAGGGTATAGGAGTGCGCGCGAATTCGTGCCTCCTTGGCATTGTTAAAAGTTCTTTTAAAACGAGTTTTGCTCTCTTCTTCGCAGTCGCGAATAATAGCAGAGGATCGCGACAGGCGAAAAGGGATGATCGGGCAAGGATGGGGAAAAAACTTACGAGACATCATCTTCGACGTTGTTCGAGGTTCTTCGCCAGGGTGTTTCGACAGTTTTAACACTTCCCGAAGTACCATCCAATTATCAGCCAAGTCAGCTGTTCTCTTACCAGTGGGTTACTCGACAATCTTTATAAGATAAGCTTCTCGCTTTTATAAATTAATATAAATTTCAAATATTGCGGGCATATTTAAATACACATTCGACCGATCAGAAATTAGACATTTTAAAAAAGGATTTTACTGAAGCTTCTTTCACTTGACGATACAATAATAACTTAACCTTATATTAATTTCAATTAGCATCTCTTTTCGCGCGGAGAATTTCAGAAGCCTTAAATAATTTTCTCGCGGTCTTCCAAATCGGATAAATGTCGAGTCGATTGACAATAAATCTGGGTCATTCTCGCGTACGTAATATAAGTTCAGTTGCATCAACGTTACGATACCAGACATCTGTCTATTTTGAGTATAAGTAAGGCTTCTAATTGCCGTAATAGACGCAAGTAGGTTAGTATCGAACACGAATTGTTCTTATTCTCGCGTAAGTAATTTCTACCATCTCGAATTTCTTAACACGACGGAATAATGTAACCGTATAATTTAATTTATCACAGCTCGAATCGTAAAGCCAGATCCCGTGAATTCAAACCTCGCAAAAACCTCGGAAACGGTATACGCGCGGAACATCCAATCTCGCTGTATATAATATTCCATGTTATTTTAGATTCCATACTGTTTAATCGAGCGGCGCTCAATCTCGGTCCGGGGGACGACGCGACGTGCCCGCCGAAAAACGACGCCGACGCCCGGCCGTCCACGTCGTCGCGTCTCCACTTTATACGGCGGCGGCTCTCGGATATGCATGTATTCAGATTAGACAACGCGGAGGGAAAATTTGTCGGATAAATTCAGCCGGGGGTAGTTGGCCGGGGGCCGGACTCGCGCGCGCGCGCGCGCGCGCGCTCCCTCTAACCCACTGGATTTCATTAAAATTCATTCGGCGCGGCAAGCTGTCACACGCGCCACGGATGTACAGACGGACGAGCGAGCTAATAGGCTTACCGTGTTACTACAAAAGGCGCCGAGCCCCTTCTCCCACTCTCGAGCGGATTGTGCGCCGTGGCCATATAAATTAAATATAAATAATGTACACCATATGTAAATCGAATTAGATGACGCGTGTCAGCTCGCGGTCACAAACGCCCTACACGTGTACATCCGCCGGAAACGTAAACGATCCTTAAAACCGAGTATTACGTATTACCGTCGCGCGGAGTCTAAGGAAATTAGTATAACTTGAGCGAGAGTCGAAGGAGCAAAGCGTTAGGATTGCTGATAAATCGAGGTTCCGAAAGATCGTTGATGCAATAAAGCAGCAGCATCGCCGCTGCGCATTGTTTCTCATTCTTCATCTTCCCCCCGATCTAACGTCGATGAATCATGCATTTTTTTATCGGAATGCGTCAAGACATCGTCACAAGGTACGCTCGCGGCGCGGACAAAACCAGCCGGCCATATTTTACTATCGCAAGTATCACGATTTCCGCTCATCCCCTCGAAGCCATAAATAATATTTCTGTCGGTGGCCAGGTCGGCGTTTTCCCGCAATTATTGCGTCTCTCATAACCGACGTCATAATTCTATACCATAACGAGGCCATTCGTAACTCTCCAATCCCACCCCTCCTCCCCGCGCCCGCTATCCACTCTTCCACTTCATTCTGACATTTTTTTACCCGCGTGCGACCTTTTTTACGAGTGACGGGCAACTAATGGCAGCGTTGCAACAAATACGTGGCGAAGCGATAAATAAATGTAATAGCGGCGGAATGATAACGACAATAATGACAAACGCATTGTAAAATCGTCCAAGAATCGTCTCGTTTGTTATATTTGTAAAAGGTTGCATTTTGCAAGTGACATTTCGCGATTATATTTGAACGATGTTCCGGTCCAGTTTGCGACGGATCAAAATACCCGCGAAGAATTTGAAGAATTAATGATCTTATTAAGACAGTAGGATACACGTGAAATAGCGTCTCTCATGACGATCCATTTTAATTTCCGCGTTTGCCGTTAAATTTCATTTAAAAGAACGAACACATTTTCCAATCTAAATTTAAACTCAGCCGAGAAAATCCGAGCAAAACGAAGAATTCCGGCAGGACGGACAACGGTGACGTTTCGAAGACGAGCCTAAAGAAGGTCGGGCCAATAAATCGGCGGATTTTCATCACGGGGGCTAACCCTCGGACGAACGGCGGCCAACGAGCGCTGTGATTGACACCTCTGACAATTATTTGTTTTCCACAAATCACGCGGTGGCGGCGCGACGCCGTGTTCTTCCACCTTTTCTTCCTCGCCGTCGTCCGCGCTTCTCTTTTTCTCTTTTAAAATTTCCCCGTGATTCGTATCTTACGGATTCTCCACTCGTCACGTCTCCGTTTCCGTTTTTGTAAGCTACGTCTTCTCTATTAGTGGAAATATCTATGTTTGAATTAATAATTGCATTGCAAATGCAAACTTAGTCAACTGACAACTTGCGAACTGTGCTAATTAAATTTGTACATTCTGAACATTATCGTGTAATATTTTATAGCAACTTCACGTCACTCTAATTCGAGATAAAAAATGTTTCATTTATTAGTAAACGTTAGAAACAAACTAAATATAAAACGTTCTAAAAGTAAATGTAGCAACAAATCGATTAACATCAAATTTTCATGTCTTTTCCTACATCTTGAAAACTTTATATTCCAGAACGCGAATTGAAGTTATCTCATTATTATAAAATAACGTTATTTATACGTTTCAATATATAATTATATTCTCTCAACTTTGATTCCTCCTTATTTCCTCCTTGCATTTTCCTCCGGTCGATTCACTTACGATTACTACTTGGCTCTTGACAAATAACTGAATACTTTCTAATATCTCATGCAAACATCATATCTAAATGTCCTCGATTTTTGTAAATAATATTTAAATATTTAAACTGTAAAAGACTTAAAAGACTTGAAGCAAATAAATTAAGTTACCTACTCTCATGATGGTGAAATTTGCGACAAATGATATATGTGAATAAGATGTAAAAGTTATTAACTCTTAAATGGCAAGGCGGTTTTTCAGAACATATTTAATCAATGTACAAAATGGGTGAAAAAAGTAAATAATAACATAAAACTTTTTCCTCTGTTTCTTTATATGAAAAAAAATATACAATAAAATTTATTAACTGACTTTAAATAATTGCAGTAAAACAAAAAACTGTAAAATAGACGATGCCGTGCGGTCGCACTTGACCCCAACGTTACCATTAGAGAGTTAATATAAAGTAGTAGAGATGAATAAGGGATGATTTAAGGGAAACGTGTATACGCGCGCGTGTAATTCCGATACATATCTGTACGCATAGAAGCAATGTTGTCACGATCGATTTTGCATTACATCCTCTTCTTCCGCCCACCGCATTTCATCGTGCGAATATTAATGCCGCAATTAATTTCGCTTAAATCGCGATGGAATATTTCGGATTTTTCATGAAAGCCAAATTATGCGCACTGACCAACAATGGCGCCACAGCACTGACCCCTCTCCTCCTTCCCTATCCCACCCCTATCCCTCCCCTTCTCTCTTTCCACTCTTTTTGCCCGGGTGCCATTAATTCGGTACGATGTTTCGATTAAATTGCAGTCTAAGCGCGAAGAAGTGAAAAGCGTTTTGTGCGTTTGACGCGCCGCCAATTACGCGAGACGTCAAAATAATGAAGGTGGATCGCGTTTTCCACGATTGCCAGCTGCCAATTATAGCTTTTCGCGGTCGTGTTTGTCACCCTTTTCCGCGCCGATATTAATAAATCATCATTGAAATTGTTGTTGCATTGTCGCCCGATGACCGAGGGCGAGAGCGGATTTTGACGTTGAAATTTTCACTAAATTACCGATTGTGTGCGCGTGATGCGTACGACGCAATCACATAATAGAATTATCAAATGTCAAATCTGCAAGAAAATTAATTTAATTAATTATATTAATCAATGTGTAAGGTGGATTTAAAAATTTTTCAAAATCTCAATATTGTGGTAAACCTTTTTGTCCCAAAGACAAATTAATGTATCTCCATAGAATCCAATTTTTGTACCCATTGCAAAAGATTAAGCATTATTGCAATTGCCCTTTACTTTAGTATACGGAAAACGTTTTAACCGATAAAAGGTTTATACTTAACAAAATAAATATAAAGAGATTATTTTCAAACATATATTTTTTATTCGATTGTTATTTGTTTTCATATATCTGCATTTGAAATGTATATTATAAAATGTACAAAATGTTCAACAGTCTCTTTCTCAATTAACGTGCGGAAGTAAATAACATAAAAATAACTGAATGTTTTTCATACAACACCGTAAAGCTTTCCAAACTTTAATCGGTTATGGGATGTTTCCAAACATAACGAACGCTGTATTTGTGCGATTGATTGCATGAAAGCGGACAAAAGGATGAGGGAAAAGTTTTGGAAGCGTGAAGGCGGCCGTTTACTTTCACGAGGAAAACTTTCAGCGTTTAAATTCAGCTGCGGTTTCTAGAAACGATTAAAGACATCGATCGTAAATTATCTTGGTGGTCATTAACACTCGAAGTGCCATTTCACGGGTGATAAAGCGTTAAATTTAGAATAATTAAGAGTTCGTAATAACGACGATAACGTCGCAATAATACGCAGGACAGCTCGGTATAAAAAAAATTAAGTTCTTTCAAGAAATGTTTCAAATTAGGACACACTTTTCCAAGACATACGTCAGTCAGAAAGCACTTATACGGGCGTAAAAAATTCACAATCGTCTTCCTCTTAATTCTGACATGTCTTTTCAAGTATAGTATATGTTATAAAAAATACATAGTTTTAAATATCTATCTTTACAAATGTTTACGTTGAGGCTGTTTTGCGTACTAATTGCAAAAATTTGTTATTACTACTTAATAACATATATTAAAAATTACACGGTGACCTCGCGGCGTGAATAAAGATCAAAGCGCATATGAAATTCATTGCGTATCTATAGCTGCAGATATATATTTGCATAAATCGGCATGGTTTGCGAAAACAAGTTAAATATAGAAGCACATAGCTAGTTTTCAGCTTTTGCAGAGTCGAATGTCGAATACATTTTACATTTTTCAAAGAGACGATGCCGTGTAACTTCACCGTTGTAACTTGATTGGTCGCAGCGTCGATTTCAAAGTTGATAATTGACTCGCTCGCGAAAAAGCACGGGTGACCAAGCTGGTATTTATTTGGATTCAGCGTTTTTAAATGTTTTCGATGCCGGCAAATGAATCGGATAACAATGTTAAACAAGTATATTAGAAGGAATAAATACAAAATTCGTAAAAAAATAACACAAAAATAAACTAATTTTTTTTCTTTTTATTATTATTATTATTATTATTTATTATTATTATTAAAGATATTTACTTATAAAGAGTATAAGTATACTTAAGTATCTTTAAAGTGGTATTTTTCTTCATATTAAAGATTATCTTCAACCTTTCGTATCACTTAAAATGCTTGAAGTTTAATCGTGAATTTTTTTGCGCTAATCCTTATTGTAAAATCGCCCATAAAAACCATGATTATAACGAGTCTGTAATTATTTTATAATGACGATACTCTCATTTCTCTATGGCGTAGAATTAATTTCACGTGGCACTAACGGTTAATTTGACGCGGATAGGACGTGCATTAAGCGATGCACAATCCATGGCACTTAATGTACATTGATGGGGATCGAGCGTTTAGGCCGACGCGACGCCGACGCCGACATTCCGACATCGAGGGTCAAGGGACGTATCGATGGTACGCGATTAGACCCTCGAAGTCGCGAAGGTGTCTTGAGAGACATTCGTCCCTAAATTAATCCCCCTCATTTGATATACAACATCGGGCATCCCGATCGGGCATCAAAAGCTAAATTAAATGTGACATAACATGGTTTATCGCGATAAATGAATAAAAAGAAAAAAATGACTGACACAACAAATAAATAGTTCGCAGTAAATAAGGGATCCCTCATAAATAAGTGCTTCCATATGATAAGTTTAGAAGAAAAGCAAAAGTTAGATATTATTACGAGCGTCGCATTTGTCAGAATATTGAATAATACATCAAGTTTCTCGTTGCCTTGTTTACGCATTTTGTGCACTACTGTTCGCTATTCTACTGTTCGCATCCATGTAATAAGGCACAATACGTCGTTGTATCTACTCTTAAAAAGGGCACATAAAATCGAATCGAATTGCAGACCTGTCCCTTTTCTACGATGCATTGGTGTTCTCTTTGTACTCTACGATACTTCGTATCGTAAGAAACTATCAACGGGAAAATCGCGAATTTTAACATCTCGAATGATGAGAATAACGTAAGGATATACTTTTACTAGTTATTCATTTTTAAGGAACGAAGAAGTGACAACGCTTGTTTCAACTTATTTTAAATTTTCTTAACATATTTTATTTCTCTATCTGTAACCATTTTTTGAATTCTTGACTTTTTATTTTTCCTATTCTTAAACTTTTTCCTATATACCCAATCTTCTCTATTTTTCACTTTCTTATTTATCTTGGTTCTCAGTTTGCTTCCTTTATCTTTTAACTTCTCTGTTTTTTTCATTCTTTTTGTCGCAATAATTTCTGTCGCACAATAAAATATCAAATGTGCAAGTAAATCGATCTCATCAATGACGTTTCGATAATAGTAAGTTCTATTTTGAGCTTTGAACATGTGTGGATATGTGTGAGTGTGCGCGCGCGTGTCTCTTTGTATTCCATTCACAATAGACGCTTTAAATTGTAACGATTTATAGTCTAACTGTATAAGCTAAGAAATAAAATCAATTGGAAAGTGAAAAATCAATAAATTGAATTGTAAAAATTATAATACCAAAATAAAAGGAACAATATAATATCTATTATAAGTAAATATTGTTTAATTTACTGTTGAAAACTTTGAGTAATTAAAAACATAATATATATAATGTATAATATATAATATATATGTATTATGAATGTAATAAAAATGTGTGAGTGATATAATCTTTTTTATATATGCATATTATAAAAGATATCTCTTAAAACTTGAATTATGAAAACAATGGCATAACGTGCGCGTTGTTGTGTTGTGCATAAATAAATTCGATGCCAATCTTGAAACTATAACATTGTTATCATAAAGAATGATTCAACAAACTCTATGTAATCTCAAAAAGCTATGAATAATTTTTATTTATAATAATTCAATGCATATTCCACGCTAAGAACTTGTGTCACGAGAAAAAATAATGTTTTTAATTAATACTTTCACAGAAATAACATACACTCGTTATTTCGCAATGAAAGAATTTCTTTCGTCAAAGGAATATCGGAAGTTAATCCCCAAGCTTCTTAATGATTTGACTTTAAAGACAAACTTTTGTAATTTACAGTGCAATTAAAAACCGCTCAATATTTATGAATATTACGAAGTATGCATATTATTTATATAGGTGTCCTTTGATATCCATATAATAGCCATATTCAACAGTTTTCATTTAAGTTACAAAAGTTTAATGTGTGAAGCTATAAGCGATCCATTTTATTCATTCTAAATTCTAATACATTTGTACACGTACACAATATACACGTATAAATGTATATTTCCATATTAAAGTTACACGCAATATGTGTAATGTGGTACATCGCAAAAACGAGATTGCTGGAAATTTAGCGACAGAACAATTGTATATGCACTTCTCGCTTATCATCAGTTTAACAAGACCGTTGTAAGACATAAATAACCTCCCGTCTGCATCTTATCGCCGAAATCGATCACGAGTTGTACGTGCAATTATTGCTCGGCGCAAAACCGCGTAGGTATAACGGCGTTCTTGTTCTTCGCGCGATCCGCATCTACCGGGTGGCAACTAATTCCCGGCGAACCCGGCTAAGCCTTTCTCGCTGGTTCCCGCGTAATTAGAAGGGACAAACTCGGAGGTACGCGAGTCTTCCGCTAATTTGCATTGGTTTAACAGCCAGTTTCAGACTACTTGGCGTCGCGTTACATGGCTATCCTCTAATTTGGAAGAACGACAAACGAGAGTCGCAACCCTTTAACCCCGCCCTCTTTTTTCCACAGATTAATCATCTCGCGAAATGCGATTTTAATCGTTTTCACTTCTCGTAATCTCGCCATATATCATCTATTTTATATATTTTTTTTATTATTATATATATTATATTTTAATAAAAAGGTTTTATTATGCGAAAAAAATAGCTGTAGAAATATAAAATAATTGTATACAATGCGACTTGTTTGAAATTTAGACCTCTAACATTTATGTACCTCTCGTTTCCTGCGCACGTGAAAATGAAGATAGTTATTTCACGAATAATGGAATCAGAAGGACAGCAATATAGACATGTAAAATATAAACTTTAAATAAGTTAAATAATTTTATAGTGATGGACTTATGTTTTAGTTATACTGGATACATGTATTGAATCGACATGTATGTGATCAACGTGTACACTAATATTGTCACGATATATTGTCTATTGCTGTTTGTTAATAGGCAATTATAATGGTATCCCGTGCTGCTATCGTTTGATTACATACGACTAATAACGCTCGTATTTGTTAATAGTGGCGATATTATGTATATCTCGGTACTAACTGTTCGGGTATCGTTATCATTGATGGCGCTACTTGATATGACATTATAATTCGCATAATATCATATCACAAATATGTCCCTATATCTTCAAGCACATTACGTGAGTTATTAATTACTGTAAAACATTTCTCATTTATGTGCATTATTATTATAAATTGTATACTGTTATGAGAAACGAAATCTTATACTGACCTGTTAGCGAACAAATTAATATACACAGAGATCATCGTGCTAATTATTAAATCTTTCAATTGCTATAATTATTATTCTATCTAGAAATTGTAAATGTAATTCTGTCTAATGTTTCAATTGTACATATAGTATAGTATTAATCAAGATACTGCCAATAATCGAGGAGATGTAAGTTTCGGTACTTCTCGTTCTCCATTGCCATCTCCAGATTTAGGACTGACATTTCCCCCTTCTTCCTTATTGAACGCCTTCCCTATACCATACAAACTTCATACTATGCTCCTGCAAACTTTATGTTGCAATAACGGAACGCCACTGGTAAAGTCAAAAATAAAATTGACAATTTATGGCGGTTATACGATAAAACGAGCGTACATACGAGATGAGTCGTGTTTCTTCGGAAAAATGCCGATTTAAAAAAGTATATTTAGATAATTTTCTGATGCGACAAAAAATAATAAGCTAATAAAAGATCAGAATTCAAAATGCATTGAAGGAGTGAAATATATTTAACATAATTAATAGATACAGTCTTAAAGACAAAAGTCACGTAATAAATAATAGATATTTTTTTTAATAGAGATGATGTGCATTCTTGCTTATTGCAGAGATATAGGAAAATAAATAAATGCCGATACATTCCACCGCAACGAAATTAACCTCATTTGTGCGCAATGAGTCGCAAATTATTATTCTCAGTTGATAATCCATAATTATTCATTACGCTCATATAACCGTAAATAGTAATAATTATTAATTTAGCCCAGCGGCAGCTTTTTGTGCACATTCGACCGAATGACACTTTGCATTTGTTCAAATTACGAGCCAATCCACGGTGGCACGCCTTTGGTAATAATAATTACTTGTAATGAACGATGTATTATGCAAAAGCGGAAGACATTATACCGGTAAGATGTTAATAATTGTTTTTAGTTATATTTTTCTGTAACTGATATGATCATAGATAATATTTTTAAATAATTAATAAGAATTTATTATTTAAATTAACAGATTAAACACAGTGAAAAATATAATTTAGAGACAAAGAATTTTATTAAAAATATAATAATGCATAATAGGTATGTATATTATATATTTCGATAATTGGCTTTGTGTAAATTTAATTTAAAACATTTTATTTACACACTATATTATTAATTAGAAATAAAATATTATTAACGTTAAAACTTTTTTAAAATTAAAAATATAATGTCTGTATACTTTTTGCTAATGCATTTGTCTTGTAAAAATTAAGCAACTGCGTAGAATGTGACACATGAAATAGAATGTGACATGAAATGCTACAAATAAAAAAATTTTTGAAAACATTATTTTTTACAAAAAGTAAAAGTTGTTATTTTAAGGAATGCGTTTAATGGTTATAATATTTTTAGTAGCGTAAAAACGCCAAGAGCTCGCCACGGAATTAAAAACCGCGGCGACAATAATTTGATCATAAAAAAAGTCGCAGCACGGGCGACAGCGAGTCGCGCGAATCTTGATTCTAATAATTCATTGTGTCTGATGTCACTTGATGATGAATCTCGAGGGACAGCCGTCTCTAATTAACCCAATATCCGCCAGGTATGGACATTATAGCTGCGCTGTATCCACGTGTTAATCGAATTGTCCCATGCGTGCGGTGCGTCCTCGTGATAGATTTGAGATTCCGAATTATGAATTCTCTTCTCATCCGCGCGTCAATCTCCTTCTATTATTATAGTCCTGTGCTTCGTATCCTAGATATTCCCTCTTGAAAATTATAATGAATTTCTCTCTCTTTCTCGCTCATTGACATATATGGCGCAACTAAATGAGCAACAATAAGCGAACGACTCTGCAAAATGCGCCATCGAGATCCCACCGCGTCTCTCGATGCAAAGTAATGCACGCGCGCATCAACGACCGTTGCGTCTATCCCACTTGGTCTCCGTTGAGGGTTAAAAAAAAGACAAATGGAACTTAAAGAGAAAGAGAGGAACGCAACCCCGCGAACGTCAACGCGCGGCATCGCGTTGCGTCTTCGCTTTCGTTTTAATTGTGACTATTCAGAGGCGTCTCCGTGACCGGCATGAAGAACGCGCGACGCGACGCAACGCGCCGAGCCGAGCGGAGCGGAGCGCGCTGGCCGTGTCGCATCGTGCCGGTGGACGCTGCAATAAAAGCCCGCACCGTTCCGCGTCTGAAGCGCGCGCGATTAAAAAGGACAAAATATGAATGCACCACGGGACGCATTCCGCCGAGCACGGCGAACCTTTCTTCTTTCTTTTTTTTTTTTTTTTGCGACAGCTACCACCGTGCGACGGTCCGAGGTCCATAGTGTCGCGTTTGTTCCTTTTCCCTTATTTTGTTCGAATGCGTTTACATTCGCGCGATAGCGGGCTTTGGACATGCAACTCGCGCGAAACGCGTACGTCCGTCTGGCGCTGCTTATTGTCGACTCACATTGAATTAGCCGAGCATATGTGTTGAGAGAAGATCAGAGACAAAGAAGCGTAAACGCGTTTCGCCTATAATTGCTAAAAACCTCAAGCTTTTTATTGAAAATTGAGACAACAGTTGGGAAAGGATCGCGGATGCAGAAAAAACGCCTAATTTTCGATAAAAGTTAAGGCAGAGACGCTTACACTAGTTAATTGTTAAGTACTGCTTCAAATTGCAATATATAGGTATATACATCTTTTTAATATCAATCATTGAGTGGCATTGCGTTAATGTAAATTAATACTATGATACTTGCATATTGGAGTAAAGTTTCGAGACATTCACCTGTCATAGTAGTAGTCCCTGAAACATATAATAAAAGCAATTTGCATTAGATAAACAGTCGACATAACATATTATTATATAAACTTATTATAATTATATATTATTCTATATATTACGTAGTTTTTCTTCATTGGAATGCATACTGTAATAATTATTTATTTATTTAAAGCAATTAACACCATATATTATAGGGGACAGAGGGGAAGTCTAATTTTATGATTTTGTATCAGCGCGCAAGTGACAATTAAATTGATACAATATTTACTAACGATCACGCAATATAAAAGGTGAAATGCAAGCGTGAAAAACATTCACAAATTTGCGTCGACCGAAATATTCGAATGTTATTTCGCAATCTATATATTGCGGTGATTGGGCACGAATGGCGAATCGATTGACGATTACCAGAGCGTATAATTTGAACTACAGGGTTCTTCAAAAGAGAACTAAATAACGTTTTCCATTAACTTGCATCATATAAATTTCAGTTTCGTGGTTCAATATATCTCATTATATTCGTTAAATTATAATGATGTGTAAAAGTGAATAAATAAATAACGCAGGATTTCGTATCATTGAAATAGAATGAAAATTTAGAGAAAAGAACAAGTTTGTTTTATATGACAATAATTTTTTTAAATGTTCGTAAAAAAATCCTCTTATATATATTTTAATTTTATGTACCTATAAATTCTTTTTGTAAAATGTCACTTCTGGGGTAGAAAAATCGTTGAAATCCCAATAAAAGTAGAAAATATCAGTCTCTTGATAACACTTTCCTATCACTTGTCGATCCTATTGCAGAAAGTGTACTGTTTCACAAAAAGACTCGGTACAATCTTCAACGTTTTTGCAATAATCGATTTTATACACGCCACAGGCGTCATAAATTACATTTCTACGATCGCATGAATATATCCGCGTGACTTTCCGAGGTTTTCCGACGGAGGTTCCAAAGATTTTCAGACACGGTGCCAGCAGAGAGCCGACAAAACGAATCTCCTGGTAATCGAATCGCGTCGAACTTTAATCGAATTCGTCCTACGAGGAGCGTTTCGGTCAATAAATGCTCCATTAGCTGCAGTTTAAACGTGCGATTTCTCGTGGCAAAAAGGACGAAACGGCGAAACTTTTCGCTGCGAAACATTTGATAAAATGGTTGCGTTTTAACGGGAGATTGCCAATTACTTCGATCGTAACGTCAATATGATGATACGCAGATTCGCCACTTTTTCTAATACCTACGTGAATTTTTTTTTCGAATCCAAAAATACCGGTGTTAATGAATTTTGCCCAGATATTCAAATGTCAGGTGGTAATTTGGGAGAAAGAAGGAATAAAGGAAGTGAGAGAGAGAAAACATAAAATATACATAATTTAAATGTGCGCCGCTCTGCATGTATTTTTCGCCGTGATCTTTTTCGCCGTATTTTGTTATGGTTTCTCATTCCACGGTATTTCGCTGATCCACCTACGTCCTCGCCTTTAAAACGCCCAAATATATTACAATGTAATCCTTCCGTCTGATAAACAGCGATGTTAAACAACGGAAAAGCTTCCAGGGAAAACAAATAAAAGGTAAAGGCGCCGATAACAAACGCTATTGCTGCCTTCATTTCGCATTTGCCGGTGTGAATACTGAAAGTTAATTAGCCAGCAATAAAAACGTTTAACTACAAAAGTAAACTTGGTTGTATAAATAAATATACGAAAACGTTTTAACGCGCTTCTCCGTATTTTTATTTATTCATATATGTAGAAAGAAATCGCGACTATCTGTCAACGAATATTTTTTCACCACTGATTCTTATGTTCTACGACACTTTATATGTGTAAGGTATTAAACAAATTGCCGATAGGTGTTCATGCGCAAAATTATTTTTTCTTATTTATTTACGCTTGAATTATGCAAAGCTCACCTCGCACACACTTTTACTCATCGATCCGCTTTTTCACATAATGTAATTAAAGGAAAAATGATCAGGAAATCACGTCGAAGAATAATTATGAACTTTTACCGTTTTCATTGGGGCCACGATTGTGAATTGCGTGAACGGCGTTCGTCGCCAAACGTTTTCACAACGCGTCACGGCGCGTCACATTGGAAAAATAGTTGGCGGAATGGTCGAAAATCGATCACGCACGAAAATCGAAAAGCGGAGGCACGTCCGAAACACGCGTGCTGCAGAGTAAAAAGGAACATCGTCCTAAACGGCCGCATGTATCGAAAAAAAATGGCGCCGCAATTAGGATGTCGGGCACCGACCCTTTGTTATTTAAAATGCCTATAGGTTTGACATTTCACTCTTTCTTTTTTATTTATTCAGTTATTCGTTCGTTGTCGGCTGACGACTTTTCGTCGATCACGTACCAACATTTGCCCCTGTTCCATTTTTATCAAATCGTTTGCTATTTGACAAATTTAGCAAATATTACATGCCAGCGGCAATTGTTCGAATGTATTTAAACGTTATACAAAATATACAAGATAATGAAAAATTATGAATGAATCGAGAGTAATGTAAAATCAAAATATGAATATTACAAGAAATTAGTTTGAATAAAATTTAATTTTACAATGATAATAGGAAGGACTAATAATGAGAGTTTAAATTGTTCGTACATAATAAATTAAGAAATATAGAAAGTATCACTTATTAAAAAAGAAAATAATTATTTTTTTTTATTTTAAAGCATTTTTTCAACAAATGTAAAATAAATTTGTTAATCTACGGTTTACTACTTAATATTTTGAGAGTATATTACAATATAAACACAGCTTTATATTCAAATTAATTTAAGATCTATATTCTATTATTTTAGTCGAATGATTTGTTCAAGTTTTTAACGTTACTTTTCTCTAATATTAATATTAATTTCTTGATATTATTGTGCCAATATCTCATTTCAAAGTTGCACTATTATTTAGTTATTATTTTTTTTAATTTATTTGTTAACAGCTCCACAATTACGAGTTCTGCTCTCGGAGGCTGCTATTGTTATTATCATTATTACGATTATTAATGCGATGCGCCTTCGCAGCAATTACCAGTGGTGCATGTCCGCAAATTGCGTTTATTACAGAAATTATTTATAAAGTGTGATCCGCCCGTATCGCACCGAAAAGAGAAAGTCGAGTGAAGGGAAAAGGAAATGCATCCCGATAAAGCATGCAGTTATTTTTGCGAATAAACGTTATTCCATTAGCACGCTTTTATGGTAGCCATTTGCGAACTCCATCTTTCACCTCCTGTTTTCTCTCTCTCCCTCTCTCCCGTTCACTAATTTCTCCCGCCAAAATTATCACCGTTATTCACACTATTCGCGCTATTTCGCTAGTTGACAACAGAAAGCGTATTTGCGGCGAACTGAATACTCCTCCACTAGATGATAAACGCAGAAAACGGACGCGCGTTCGCGTTTGTACCTAGACATTTTTATATATATACGAATTTATTTAAATAAATATTTTCCTTTTGCGAACGTTACATTCTGCGTTTGGTATTGAAACAGAATTCCTGTTTATAGAATTAATTCTACATTCGTTTCAATACTCCGGATTTAATATCTGAAAAATTACACCTTGTTTTTAATCCCGTAGAAAAGCGTAACGTAAAAGTAACGCGATCGTGATATAACATGAAATAACAGGAGGCGTATACTCAATTTTTAAGAACAATTTTTTGGAAATATTCTAAATAGTATAAATTGGATCATCTCGCACCGAACTTACCACCCGTACTTGGTTGTTATAAATTTTTCGTTTAGGATCTCATGAAAGACTTGTCGAGTCTTAAGCATCTGTAATTAATCACATGAAATTGCGCAAATTGTTTGCAATACGTGCGTCACAAGAGGAGAAAAGGTGGGAAGGCGGTTTACCTGACTATCGATTCCTCGACTCCCGACAATGCAATTCCCGAGCTGACACCTTTCGATTCTCCATGATACGATTGACTCGTTATCGTAGCGTTATTGGCGGGCGAACAAAAGGGCGTCGATGAAAGGTGCCGCGACGCCGCCGCCGCGCCGGCCGCGAAGAACAATGGCGGAAGTCGAAGAGAAAGTCGGAGGGAAAAAAGGCACGGGAAAACTCAATAGGGGTAGACGAGATCGTGATCGTTGCGCGCCAATTTTCTTTATTTCGAATGGAACAAAATGTCGATAAAATTATGAAATTATTACCGCGCGTGAAAGAGCTACGCTAAACCTTTGCATATCAACTTTTATACCTTTATATGAGCAATAATAAAGTCATCTTATATTTAAGTATTTGAGAATATACATATATATATATATATAGAGACAAGAAAATATAGTCATAAAATCCAGTTAATTCAAATATGTATATCTGATAATGTAACCTTTTTTAATCTCAGAGACAAAAAGTATTTTTCTAAATAAATTCACGTACAACAATAACGAACATCAATCCTAATTTCAGATAATGTGAGAAATTAATGATGCAATTCGATAGCGTTAAGGCGATATAACTAGTGGAAAGCCGGGTGAGTATCGCTCAAGAGAGATCGCAATTACCGCAGCTTAATTAACTTCCGGCGCAACATTAGCGAATCTTGAGGACGATTAATCGATATTCAATTTCGCATGACGCGCATCGTCTGGCCGTGACATCGTGATCTTCGATCCGTTCATGGAATGATATTGTAAGGATGATAATGACAGCAGCAATGATGATGATGATAATAACGACAATAATCGTTGCGTAAAATTAAATGCCCGACTAATTAATGCTTTAGAATTAACAAAGGATTATATGAAATCATAATAACGATATGTAATCGATGTATGAAAATCTTATGATTTGGTTTCATGATTATTAAAGTGAATAGTAAATTGTAGTAATATTAACGCAAATATATTATTAATGTAGTGTAATGTAGTGTATGAAGATGCGCGGAATAATTGAGACGATAATTTTGCAAATGCATTTCACATAATATAATTCAAAATATATAACATAGTATAATTCAAACTGTATCATAATATAATTTAAAATATATCAAAATATAATTAAAGATTTCACTCTCTCTCTTTAGTTGCAACTTAATTTTCTTAATCCACAATATAACATGGCTTATAATATAACGTGGCTTATATATATTTGGCTATTTTTATTACTTCAAAAGTCAATTTGTAATTATGCATTTTCTCTTGATCCTCATATTTTAATGAAAGCATTGTCTCGTTATCGTAATTATTATCGGACAAAAGAGCAACCGAGAAAAATCTTGATAAGGGACGACAGACATAAGAGAGATCAAAGCGACACAGAATCGGAAATAGGAATCCGAACTGAACCGCAAAAATTGCTCCCTAATTGAACTTTTTCCCTAATTATTTTAGTTCCTTATTCAATATTCATTTTCTGTAATTGAGTTATCTTCTCTTCTAAGAATAAAATACGTTTAATCTAATAATTTAGTACAGATTTTGTTAAATAAATATGAAATTACACTTTTGTATTTTTAATATAACAAAAGGATGTTATTAGCGTATATAATTTACTTCAAGTTTAAAATATTATGTTGGAAAGAATGGTGCGTTATAAATACACAATGTCGACGTTATAGAGTTTATAATCTGTTTATTATTATTACCATTCGCTCTTGGAATTCGCGAATACGCTTTATTCACTTGCTTATTCACCTTTGCGAAATTCCACTTGTTTTTGCAGTATACGCCAAATTACGCAGCCCCGAACACACCGAGCTCATTCCGTAGGTGCGACGTTCCGGATAACTCGGGTCCGGGAGAGAAAGGAATTCTTTTCAGGGTCCCCTTCAAGAATTTCAATAAAAGCCCCAGCAGAGTCCGTTGACCGCCATTACATTTTGATATTACCCTTGCAATAACTAGGTGTGTCCAATGACACAGGACGACGATATCTATTTCTGACGTGTATTCTCTTATCATACCCTTTGTTCGAATATATTACTTGAGGATCACAGCGTATCTGCTTCGTCTCGCCGTTTCTCTCGTTAATTATTTTTCCGGTCCAATCACGCGAAGGGGACGCACGTCCCCTTTTTTGCCCGGGCCGATCGAAGGGTAGCTTCTCAATAATCAGCATCGCAGGAAACGAGGCGACTCAACGTCAAGATTATCCCCTCGTGTGCCTCACTCGAGAAGGGGGGACACACGCGCGCGGTCCGGTGATCGCGCGGACGGTCCGAGGCAGTCGATAATCGTGTAATTGAACGCTAACGATGCTGAAATGTTGATAGAACCCGCTCGACTGCTCCACAAATATGCTCTTCGGTGTTTCACCGGCGGCGGGAGCGGACAGGCCTGTTTGTGCGGCCGCTCTCTTGGTGTACCGCGCTGCCAGACGAAGGTTACCGAGCGCGCACAATGAATGAGTGTTCTGAATGGGTCTCGCGCCACACCGAGCCCGAACCGCGGCTTCAAATCAACCAGATCGGACCCACGGCCCGGCCACGGAGAATTTTCCCAACGCTGATTTAGTATTCGCGCTTGATTAAGCGCGTCGCTCGCACGACGAGCGCCGCTTCCGCCGCGAGCGTTTCGCGCGCACTCGGGCGTTCAGCGGTACCGACTACTCCAGTGTACCGACTACACCGCAGACGGCGTTTATTTGGTAAGGAGATCTCGCACGCGAACGGCTTCCATCGTTAATTAAAATGGCATTTTTATAAGGCAAATCGGTATATTTCAGGAGTATACCTTCTTTAAAAATTTTAGCGATTTTTTTCTGTCAAAAAAGAAAGAATTCTCTGCCAGCGATGCAATTCTGCTTTAGTCTCCTTTTTTCACTTTTTTACATTTCAAGAGACGGAAATCTCGTATTCTTTCCGGAAGAATAATAATCCTAAAAAATTTCTAGTTTCCTGAAAGATAGGTCGCGACGTGTTATTGGATCCAGCTCGAAACGCGCTCTACAGAACGACCTGCGGGGAGGTATATACCTACGCTAAATATTGCGTGAAAAATTTCGGCGATATTGCGGGCAATCGCAGTTAGAAAGATGTCGGTACAATCTGGAATTAGTCCGAGGAGAGGTAAAACACTTGGCGGAATAAAAAGAACGCGCCAGTTCCTGGGCTAAACCGCCGGAACCGGCGGAACGTACAGCGAAATGGAGTCAGCCGGGAACGACGATGGCGGATTAGCCCGCAGGCACGTGCTGCGGACACCATTCTCCACTTCGCTTGAGTGCTCGAAAATCACGTTCGCGCTGAACTCAGCTCGAAAACAGACTACGGCGATATTCGCGCTCGAATCGCGCTCGCGTCTCGATTCCTGTTGTCTCTTCCAGTGCGGACGAGTCCGCCCTTTGTCGTCCACCACCCTTCGGCTCGTTTGTACGCTGCGGAGAAAGAGAGAGCGAGAGAGAGCGAGAGAGAGAGAGAGAGAGAGAGAGAGAGAGAGAGAAAGAAAGAGAAAGAGAAAGATCCACCCTTTCAGAGATCGCGTCATCCCCCGTCTCCTCTTTCAGGGACGACTCTTTCGTTCGGTCGTTACCTTCGCGGCCCGATGGCCCTTCGGGGATTTGCGGGAACGTATGGGTGATATCGGTGGAGGACTGGATACGGTATACCGTAGTAAAACTTGTTCCATCCACATATAGTAAAATAGCGAAAAATAAACTACGAGTTATTAAGCACTACTGTGTATTCTCTGCCATATTCGGGATGTTCTCTTTTTACACGAGTGTACGCGGATGTATTATACGGTCTGTGGATTCATTATGACGAATAGAACAAAGGATTGTAAGGTATAACAAGAGGATTTATTAACAAGGATTATAAGGGACCTTAGTGCAAGACAATAGCGTTTCCTGGGAGATCTCGTTTTCAGCTCTCCAACTATCGTTTCCTCATAACGAGACATGTGCCGCTGACTGCGCTGCTATTAATATGATCCGCATATTTTTCATATTCTCCGTATCAGCAGGACGACAAGAAAAATCGATAATTAAAATCGCTTTTATTAGGAAAAAAAAGATATCTTTGTATCTGAGAAATAAAGTTCCATCTAGAACAAAATTATGCTGACTACGAAACGATCGTCTCATATTTCCTCCCAAAGATACAATAACTCTAATCTGAAATGTATTTTTTGTTTCATTAGTTTCGGCAATAACGCGGTGAGATTAAAATGGATCACCGCGTACAATGTTTGTTTCAACTCCAAACATAACGGAACCATAACGGCTTCGAACATTCACGTGAATTACATTGGTATATTAACTATACGCATGTCAGTAATCAATGTTTAACACGTGGGCGAGAGAGAGGATGGGGGTTTACCAAGTTACGTCGCGGTTTGCGGTACACCAAAGGCTATCGCGCACCACATTCAGATGCGCGCATATACGCGCGCGATATATTGCTTGTTCTAACATAATATTATCGAATTCTCGATCGCGCGAATACTACCCTTAGTTTTGCATAATTGTAACAAATTAGAAGCGTTCCCCGTTCAAAGCTATAATTTTAACAGCCGAGAGAGTTGATAAAGAAAGAAAACCAATTTATCAGTTTACGCGTATAATTATATATGAGTATAATGTTTGTCCCATCCATTTATTCCCTAAAGCCATTTTAAAATATGACCGTTCAAAATTTTCTAAATGTAAATGTAAATGTAAATGTCATTCCCAATATTTTATTTTCAATTATTATAAATTATTTAAAATAAAAATTCTTTTGTTTAAGCTAAAAAATTTTAAAGCTTCACGAACAGATAATTTGCGGTTGTTAATAATTATATTGTTAATGTCATTATTCGTTTATAAATTTATTAAATTATTATTGTAAATATTATATTTTTATACATACATAATATATATAATTTTAGTAATATCTAATAAGTATATTATTAATAAATGAATTATATTAAATTGACATTCAATTAACTGCGAAGCAGTGAATTTTTATTTAGTCAATGTACGAAATATTCACGTAAAAGAAAATATGATGCACAAAGTTGGCTGTTTTAAGCTTCGTCCATCTGAAAAGCGCCTAAATGTCGAAGTGAAAAAATATCGGCCGACTGTGCTTAATAAAAGAGGCGACAATTTTTAAAACGCGCGATAATATACCAGCAGGATAGCTCGGCAGGATAATGGTGCGTGCCGGCGACGTTAATTACGCTCCTACAGCGTTTGCAAGTATAATTTTCGAGTGTCGACACGCACACGCACGTGCGAGAGTGTGTTCCTATGCAGATTTATATTCCGCGGACGCAGAATAATAAGAATTCTTCCTCGTTTCGGATCGATTCGACCCGACCTCAACATCGATTCTTTTCGCTGAAAGCGTGACATACGAGAAAACTATTTAAATAGAAAAAAAATATAACGTTTTACAAATATGCCAAATGTATTTTAAATTTTCATAAAATAAATTTGAATATTTTTAGGAATAATGATAATTATTCGAAAAAAGTAATAATTGTTTTTTTTTTATTGTAAAATGTTCTAATTTTCTACTGACCGACAAATGCTCCAAGCTTTGGGAGAATAAAAAAATTAGAAAAATTTTTTAGTCTGTTGCAGAATGCTTAAAATTTTATATTTGATTAATTTGATAGTAACAGAGAGAAGAAAGATGACCAAGAGTGATGAAAAAGTAAGTCACACAAAATTTACCATATTTTATGCATAGAAATATAATACAATGTAGTTGATTTATGAATACATTTTATGTTTCTGGGTTAACGCATCTTTTTTGAAGAATTTAAGTCACGATAACTTTGCATAATATGCAACTAATAATACGTAATATGCATAATAATGTATAATACGTGAGTAAAAAATTCTTGCAGAACTCAGTATTTAAATATCATATATATTTTACTTTTCCACCGTAACTTTTTTCCAGCGTAAGAATTAAAAATCCAGCAGGGAGGTAAAGATCACGTTTTTAAAATTAGAATCTCTAAAGGGTGCACAACACTTAGCATCCGAATATATTTGATAAAACTTAAAAAGTAAATTATTCGTGTATTCAGAAATCTGAGAATGTATAACGCAAAGCACGGAATACCTAATGGACCTCGAATAGAAATCCAGTGGAAACTACAACTGCACAGAGGAACGAATCGTGAATGTCCGCACCTAATAGGGGGATATTACCGGAATAAAATTTTTTGAGTTACATTTAATCTCAGCAATAACCGGCGTTGTTTGGCCGATTGCATCGGCTGTAAATGAGCGCGGGGCGGGGTATAATGCGCTTGGCCCCGGAACGACCCGAACCAGGGAAGCACATTAATATACCTAATGGTACTCCGGAACTTGGCTCCGGCCAACCCCCGAGACAAAACTCCCTTAATTGTGCCACTTCCGTTCGAGCGAAAATTTAGCCGGTAACCGTGTTCACCTGCCGAGATTATTAACCAGCACCTGACGCGTACGTCTATTGATAGACAATGTTGGGAAATAATGTTCCACTTGAATAATGCAGAGTAAATGCTGTCGCCCATCTTTGCGCGCGTGTGTGCGCGCGTGTATGAGTATTTACTTTACACACACGCACACACACACACACACACACACATATACATATATATTTAAAAAGATAAATATTTTACGTAAAATAATAATATTATTCATTAACATATTTTTTTTAATTTCCAAAATAAATCCTTAACAGAGTCGTCTAGACATTTAATTTTTTAATTATCACATTCCTATAAGTATTTACTGTTCTACTATTAAATTCTTTATATTACAGACCTATAAATATTAAATAAGTATCTATTTCCTTTTAAAAAGACTAAAAATCGGATAATTAAAAAATTTAAAAATTAGATAGTTACATATGTACAAAAAATTTGAGACACATAAAAAAGTCATAAAATCTAAAAAAATATTTCCTCCCTATAAATCCAATTATATAAGGACTCAAGATATAATATGTGCTAGGATTCCTGAAACGCCCCTAAATTCACAAGTTCGCAAACTTCCAAAAATCTAAAGGTTTCCAAAATCAAAGGATTTGCGTACTACATTATAAATTTGATCTGTATTAAATCCAAGGATTTAAAGTTCAGCAATGTAAAGATCTGAAAACGCGAGACTCTCCAAGAATTGGGATACGCAAAATTAACTGTGCAATGCTTCCACGGCTAAAAACAGCGTCGGACGGTGCCGGTTTTGCTATGCTTTATGAAGAAAAAAGAATCATATTGGCTCGCAAGAAAAGTATCGTCCACTGCCAACCAGTGCGTGTCACTCCCACGGCACCATTTAGTAACCCCCCAACTCCTCGTCTGTCTTCATCATTTATTCTCCGAGGGTGGCGTAATAAAGCTCGGCAGATATCAAGCCCGATAGAAGTCGGCGTAGCTGCAAAACGATCCCCGTGACTCGCTTATCCGGCCTTGTATGTAAATGTTGACATGTTTTCTGAAGCTGGAAACACACACATGCACACACGCACACGCTTACACACACGGTGACACACCTGCGCGCATGCCGCAAAAGGAAAGTCGTGTTATCTCATGTAAATCTTCACGGTAGCGCGATAAGCGTGAATTTCACCGCTCGCTTATTAATATTTATGTCCGGCGTTAAAGGGGTTGGCGAGGGCAAGCTAACGTCTACAGGCCACTTCAAAAGCCCCCGACTACATTTTCTTATTCATTTTCTTAATAGAACGATTACGACGCATTTACCGAAATTTCGGATTCTCTCTCGTGTCTCTTGAATTAAATCTTTAGATTTACAATATAAGATAAGTATTACGTGTTTTCAAATATATGAAAAAAAAGTTAATCTGCTTAACTGGACGCATCGAAATACTTAGAGATTAGATAAAAGAATTAAGAAACCTATTTAAGATTATTAAATTTGAATGTATCTATAAATTTAATTAAATTTACTATTGTTGACTGTTAAAAATTCATAATTGGATATAAATAATATTTAACAATATTTAATCCTTTAATAAAGCCACTTATATTATTCTAAATTCTAAAAGTGCTAAAGATAGATTTAAAAAGCCTGAGAATTAAACTCAAGATACTTGACGATCATTATTATGCATCAATAAAATGCATAGAAATTGTATATATTTTTGAAATTAATAAAATAAAGGCAATACTCATAATCCTTTACCGAAATCAAACAAAAACCGTAAATAAAACAAAATATCTTGGCATAATTGCGTACATGTATAATTTACAAATAATTATTCCGGTTATTCGTCTGAGAAATACACGAAACTATTTCGAGCCGCGAGAGGAAGTCTCGCTCTACAAAATGCACTGTGTTACTATGCACCCTGCTGCAACAAGCAAACCTAATTTACACAAACCGCAGGAAATGAACGCACGAAGGAGATGAAAGGGAGAGGAAAAGGAGGAAGGAGGACACGTTAAGGCTGTATTTCCATCCGCAGAGATAATGCCACTCTTTTATCTCGATTTTTCGGTACTAAATTAATATACCGTACGCCTGTGAGTAGCAGTACTTATTATTAAGGATTCACTGATATGTGTAGCTTCGTAAAGACTAAAATATTTATTAATATTAATTATTATTTACTAATTTTATCAATCTTTTATGATTTTGAATTCATTTTCGCACACAATATATACGACTCAAATAGAAATTAATAAATGGTAATTAATAAATAATTAAATAGTAGTAACTTATATTAATAGTTGAAACTAAATTGAAAAATATATTGAGATATATCAAGGGCTTCTAAATTATATAAAACCAATAATAAATCAAAAGATGAAGCAAGGAAAGAAGAAAGCGATAAAACCTCGTTTTTTAGTCAATTTTATATAAAATTTTCTTAACGCGTATTTAATATGTAACTTAATCATTCGAACGTCAATTAAACTTTTCAAAATTACGAGTCTGCTTCTGAAAGTCTGCTTCTGTTAAACAAAACGAAAGAGATGATATTCAAAATATCCAAAAATGTATAATTGAAAAGCCATATAATCAATAAATAAACAAAACGCGCGGAAACGTGACGGTATATGCATATCCAAATAAGCAGAAGTAACTAACTGAATATGACAGACACGAAAAAACATGGGTTGTTAAAACTTCGCGGCGCTTGCCGCATGATTCGCTAAAAATCTGCAATCACGTGATCTCGATGGAGGGGTGCAGGGAAGAGGATTAACGGACGGACAATGAACGGGCGATCCTGCTTGAATGGCGTGCTGAAGCGTACTCGAAACCGAGCCGAACAATTCACGCGTAATTCTCGTAACTGCGATATTCGCGTTTCACTGCGATTCCCGTCTCGACGAGGTCGGATTTGGCTTTCCTGCCCGTTTTCAAAGATCTTACTCAAGGCTCTCAGCGTGAATCGCGGAGAATTCGATTCATACATTTTACAAAATAATAAATTTTTATTCTTACATTCCATTCGACGTTTCGCCTCCCTTTTCAACATTATCTTATATAATTATTTTAATTGTCATGTTAACCACTTGAAAGCAGAATGGAATGATATAACGACGATGTATAATATAATCGGTTTTAATTTTAACACGCGTGATATTTATTATACAAGCCGAAGAGAAACAATACTTTTCGCCTCTCTTATAATGCCGTGTACACACTTTTCATGTTAATTACTTAAAGAAAATCTTAAAAATTATATGCGTTGCGGCGTGGGGAGGATTAGGTAATTAATCCTGTGGTAATTATAGTGACGGGAGAAAAAATAAAAAGAAATAAGGCTCACAATCTATATTTATAGTGCCACCTCAACCACCGCGGGACACCCGGTACATGTTGCATTAAGCGCCGCGCGACGCTGCCCCGCGACTAATTGGGAGCGGTTAATGAGGTGACGCATTTTTATTGTTCTTCCGGCTTGTTAAGCGACCTGTTTGCTTCCGTAACACGTACGCCGGGAGCCCCCGGGAAGGCACAGGGATAGCCGGGAATCCCGCGGATATCCTGAAATTGTCCCGAATACCTCGCGCGAATCCCGGAAACGCCGGCGGAATATTTTTCGCGGCTTTGCCGACCCGGCGGATTATCGACATCGGCGCTACACACGTGCGTTTATTCGCACACGCGTCTCCGTTTAAATAAACGGAGCCGAGCGAATTCATAATTAAATCGGCTTGATAAATAGAAATAAATGGGTGGCAAGACAGTGGCGTTATCAACGGACACGCCGAGTGAAATAATTCAGCTCGTAAAATATTATGCGGAAGATGAGTCTTACACAGAAAATGAATTAACCTGCCGAGTAATATTTTCGAATGAATTAAGTTGGAAAGTTAAATCGCGTCAAAGACACACGGCGGTTATGTATTCTTTCAAAATATGAAGGGTATGCGATGTCTGTGATTGGTTCCGTTTTAAAATATTATAATACCTCCTTGCAAAAATAAATATTATATAACTGTTAAATATTCTGTTAAATGTTTTAATTCAATGTAACAAATAACAAACACACAGAGTTGTATAAAGGTTTGAAAATGTACAAACATTTGTCAAGTTAGAAATATCGAAAAATTGTAATAATATTCTAATAAACAGACGCAAACGCAAGGCTATATTGGTTTTTATGTAGAACTAAATGATCTGTTTGTTAAAACTGAATTGACCTCTTCATCGCTGATTGGTATGCAGTTTTAAATGTTACTTTAATCACCCTTTTAATATAGAGTTTCAGCCTTGCTGATTCACATATATAATTGATATTTCCTACTTTTGTGAGTCAAATCATTTCTGCATAAAATTGTCTATTTAAAATTCGCTCTATCTTGTCCTAGCATTATTATAAAAGTCGTTTAACATGTTATGACTGTGTATATACAATACATCCCATAGAACTGGAACAGCTGCATATATCGAGAACAATAATATAAATTCAGGGACAGTTAATATTTTATTGTTAGAATATTTCACGTTGGTAAAATAACGTTGAAAAATTTGCGAAACAAGATATGTAATCACAAATTTTTGCTAGAAAAGACCAGCGCACGAGTCAGTATTCGTCGGTTATATTTATAAATCCGAAGATGTGTTTAATGGCAACTCGTATAAATGTTTCATAAGCTATACGTATTACATATAAACAAATGTCTTTAGTACATCGTATTTTTTTAATGTAAAAAAGATCTCTAACCTGATTAATGTGTGACGTGAAATGTCCGAATTTTCATCTATACAAACGCATGATTATTTTTGCAATTTCGGATATTGCGTTCTAATGGATGAAATTTAAATGAATCCGAAATCACAATGTACATATTTAAAAAGTCATTTTTTGAGTTATGGTGTTTTTTGAAGAGAAGCTGGGAGACATCTCTCATGCGCGATAAAAATAATAAATAAAATATAAACGCGAGTGAATTCCAGTATTGTGCAATGCATTCTAAGTCTACGTTTTTTTTTCTTTTTTACGTTGAAAGTGGCTTTTGACGCATGATATTTGGTGAGAAGACCTCGCACAGGAATCAGGATGGAATTCTGGTCAGGATGAGGACGCGCGAGATTGACGGCTGCATTAAAAGGGCGACAGGCGAAAGATCTGAAAAATCCAACGCGCAGATATTGCGGCGTTCTCGAGATGTCGTGTTTTTCTATCGTATTCCGCGAGAGACTTTGCTTTTCAAAAATTTGATTTGATTGCGCGAACGATAGTTTATCTTATTGTTAGATGTATGTCCAATTGTATGTCCGATATGGACGATTCCACGCTATTTCACCTAAAATTTTCATAAATTTTTTTCTATGTTTGCAGACATATGTCCAATAACAACCTCACGTATTCATAATGCACGTATATCTCGCAATATAGTACCAGCATTGACAGTTTTGACCCATTTTTTCCGCTTTATCAGAGGTTGCTAACCTAGCTTGAACGTAATATCCCTCAGGTTTTTCGTATTTCTTCAAAAAAAGCTATCTTGATGTCGAATCATTTGGCTATATATACACATATATATTATATAGTACATCGTGAGATGGTTAATTCATGGCAGCATTCCGCTCAATTTCTTGAGCTTTGACAACTCGAGCCTTATATACCTACTTACGAATGCATCTTCAATTTCAGTTGGTATACGTGATATTCTTCTCATTTTATATCAAAGATTTCTAGAAAATAATTTGTACATTATTTCTTTAATTATTTATATAGAAATAAAACAATTACATTATTATATTTGCTTTAGAATAAACACAAGAACTACATATTTAAGCTGTAATATCGTTATTACACTACCTCAATTAATTTTAATTCCAGCGGTATATAGAATCATTTTGATGTTTAGGTTGTTCACCCTTGTTCTACGTAAATGTATGCTTACGTAGCGTTTACTGTACAAAACAAAGTTTAACTAATCTGTGAAACTGTTTCATGTTTAGTTTGTTATACCCGAAGTTTGCTCGAAAATTAATTTCAATATGATTGAATATTTCAGTTATTTATAGCTTAATCTTAATGTAGATTAATTATATCTAGTTTTAACTGTTTCTTCTTTTTTTAATCAGCACATTCTTTGAAAAATTAGAAACAATAGACTTTAGCGTAAATTTAATATTATCTATTTGAGAGATAATATATTTCAAGATCAATTTTTAATTAACAAAAGAAGGGGCGATACTTACGTTTAATTATGCTTCAAAATTGACATTTGTATCGTTTATATCAAAATTTATACTATTTGTATCAAAATCATCTTTTTATTGCAACCTTAAAAGTTCAAAATTGCAGCGTCGTGTGCAACCGAAAATTGGCATCAATTAAATTGGCACATTCGGAAAATAGTCGAGTTCTTTTTCCAGAAGAGGAAGAAACCGAAAAAGAGAAAGAAAAGATGGCGGAGAGCTGGCAAAAGGAGAAAAGGGAAGATACGCGACTTAGTTCGTGAAAAGGTATCGACGTTTGCCACGATCTGTCGTGGATAATGCATCAGCTGTTAGAGAGAATGTCTCCGCCGTTTCTTTTTTTTTCCACTTGCGGAGAAATACTTCCCGTGTCGAGCATTGTACCGGATTACTGAAAACACAGCCTCAATTAAATTCTTAACCAATGCGTGAAAAAGAACACACTTCTTGACGAGGCTGTTAATGTTAATTTTAATTTTAATATATGGTCTGTTGCCCATGAAGATAGAAAGCTTCAATATTACATAAGAGGAATTAACATATAATATGTACGACTATAGAAATCAGCTATATCTACTCAGACTCTTAGAAATCTATAATCAGTAATAATTCTTTAGATATATTGAAATATATAACTTTTCTAAATTTGTGTCTAAAACACTACATTTTTTAGTGTTTAATAATTCCGTAAATTATTTCGTATAATCTTTTCAATATTTCTCGATAATTCATATTATATTTACTGTTATATTATCATTATTACATGAAATCGCAACGTGTGACTTAAAATTGTCCATCAAGACACAAGGGACCTTTACGTGCGCAATACAATGCAATTACGGTTTTTTTCTTTATTCCGTGTGTGTATCTCGCGCAAGTTAACTTCCGCAAACATGCGACCGTTCGTAAATTCACGGTCACGTTCCGCGCGTAAAATACGCTCTCGGCGCTTTCGGGTTTATACATCGAGTTTAGGGTTCGTCGGCACCTTAAGGCCGGGATAAAGCGGTCCTTTGAATGAAACTCCTCTCACTGGAAGATTTATACGCGCCGCGCTGGGAAAAATCGAGCAGATAAGATAAGATGGTGCAACTACGTGCCAAAGAACACCGGGATCTACTTTGCGTAGATTGTTGGCAAATTCGTACAAATACATGAGATAGCTTCATAACGCCGGGCGTTACGTACGACGCCATGTACACGTGCACGTATAATGAATTTATGGCGTATCAGTGCTTAGAAAGGCTCAATTTTTCGCGGAAACGCAATCTTCGTGCAATATATGCAAAGTTATGTAAAGGTAAAGATATTCTTTCATATCCCGTGTAACAGATATGTAATAGATGAAATATGATCAGGCTGCTTCATTACTTTATAGAAGAAATATTTAAAACGTGAAATGTAAAAATTTAATTACCAGTCGTTGCCCGTTTTGGAGACGTTCTGCCGCTTGCGTCCAGTTTGGTGAGGCTTTGGCTCGGCCACCATGTTCACATCTAAAAACACAACGGTTTATTGAATAAAAAATAATTAAAAAAACTACACAAAAATAAAATAGAAAGTGTCAAATGATTAATTAAATGTATTATATTAATTAATTGGACTTATATAAAGATATATTCATTTTTTATTAAGTACTACATTATAATTACAGATCTGTTAATATGATTTATTAGCTAATTAATTAACAAACTCAAGTCTATTTCAAGTTTATCTAAAATCTGATAAAATGCACAGCAAATATTGATTTTATCTTGGCTATATGGAAAAGATGTATGTAGATTAAGTTTTCGAAACCTCGTTACGCTCGTTTTCAGATATATTACGTGAAAAATTCACGGTTTATCCAGACATATCAGCGTTTACTTGAAAAATAAATGCGTCGCATAATAATGAGTGGCGCAGATTGTGAGTATCGACTCGCGGACACGACGCAGGGCTTGCGCCGGCGATAATAAACGCAAAGTGCGCTCTCATCGTTGCGCTGCACCGCTCCGCAGTCCGCCCGCGGCTTACGCGGATTAATAAAACGAAGATGGCCACGGCGAAGCGCGAAGTTTCCGCTCAGCGTTTCCGCAAACAGTTATTAATTTCGCTGCCTTTGAGCCAGCCCGTAGCGAGATTGATAATGAATGCGCCGCGACGTTGCGCGCGGCGGGCGATCAAGCGACAAGGATTTCGCATTCTTCTTCTTGTTTTCGTCGCGGCGGTAACTGAGACGGTCGGTCGCCGTATTCATCGTACAGAGTGATTCAAAAGTCGCGCAACAGGTGTGCAGGGATATTGATCCGCGCGCTGTTCTGCGCTGTGGCGGCTTACGATCGCGTACGTACGATAATTCCTCCGGACGTCAGCAACATGACAGATACGTAGATCAGAAGCCGCGAACTGTACGGAGTCATTAAGAGCTGCGAGAACAATCGCGCGCACTCTGTGACAAATGCAATTGCGTTTCCGCAAGAAAGATAAGGAATCAAGTTACAACTTGACTTGGACGATCGCATAACAAACGTCAAGGAGCCGCACGCAGCGAGGCGATACGTGATGGTACACTTCTGAAATCGAGGGTGTTTAGAGATATCGAGAGAGGAAGAAATATAGAATGCCAAAGAACGAAGATAGTGATACCTGCCGGAGGCAAGAAGATGGAACGGCAGAACCGATAAGGAAGTGTCAAGAGGAGGGAGGAGAAAAGGGTAAAAAGGAGGGAAGACAAGGAAAGTGGGGAAAAAAGCGATAGAACGAAGAAAAACTAATATAAAAGAAAAGAAACTAGTTCTTCACAATTCAATTGTCCTTCTATTCTGGCGATGAGATGGAAGAAGTGGGAAACAAATAAAAATAGAACAGACAATAGGAAATTAGGCGGATAGTGTTTAAAAAAATTAATATTGCGTAAAGAAGTGTATAAAAGAGATGATATATATACATATACATGCTTGATTTTAATATTAATTTCCTCTTATATATTAAGTCAACTAGAAAAACTAGATATAAAAATATTAAGCTGAACAATTAAAATAAGAACGCGCGAATAATATATTTCTTTTCGTTGAAATCGGAACTAGCAATTATTTTGGATAAAGTTTTAGAGCATAATCATAAATTCAGGAACACACCCTTTCCCCGCCACAAATCATTTCATCCCGAAAACATTTTCCATCACGCCCGCTACTCCTGCAAGACGTTTGCTCGTATCCGTGTCGCTAACTTCCGGACGTTCCGCAAACCGTTGAGGTCCTGTAGCAAACCCCTTCCACCATCCCTTCGCCATTCCAACCCCTTGGCAGAGGGGTAGTTTGTGGATGTTCCTTGTTAGAGTAGCGGGCTGATTCCGTTGTGTGCGCAGCGGTGCGCTTCGTCCTTTGTGTGAGCTAACCAAACACCCCCCTCCTCTCCGGCGCCACCGCCCTGTACCTTATCCTCATCCCCCTCATCCTTCTGCTCCTCCATTATCGCGGCTACTTGCGCAAATTGTTTACACGTCGGTCCGCGAGCATTTCATGAGGCCGTCCGAAAATTGATGATTTGGTAGATGTTTGTTGCACTTTGAGAAGGTGGAGGAGAAAGGGTTGATTTATTAGAGAAAGAGGAGCTAAGAGTATCTCACGAAGCCACTGAAGACGCTGAATAAGGTTGCTTGAAGAGCTAAAGCAAAGTCAATCTTCGGTTTCACGTTAAATACCGGTTTTATAAAGCTGCATTCTCATTTATTTTGTCTTTAAAAATTATAAATTTTGCTTCGGTGAAAATAAAATTGACTAAATGAGTTGGCCAATTGTCCGTAGAATACTCCAATCAATGAAATTCAGACCAACAGGAACTGCAGGCAGGAAGCGCAGATGTCTGTGTTGATATAATAATCACCTCGTGCATTTTTTGACAGTTTTATCAAGATATTGGTAATTCACGATATTTTCGTGCAGTATTTTTCAAGCCTGCGTCTTGCTTACGTGGTTTTTTGACAGTCAAGTGCCCAATAGATTGGCGTCTAAGAACGTGCAGACCTACCAAGAACCAGAAAATTCAAGTGCTTTCTTGCGTGAACGAAGTTTGAACTCGCTCTCTCGCCGTTTATAATGCAATGAAGCTGGTGCAATCGCTCGTCGCAGAACACTGCGGGCGATCGGCAAGCGCGCCAATCGCTTTCGCCAATTGTTTTTCTTGATTTAATTTCCCGCGGATCGAAATGCCCACGCGGATTGATTTATTGGTAATCCACTTCTACGCGCGGCGGAAGAGAAAATCCGGGCGTCAAGGGGTTAAATGCAGCGCGGCGGAACGAAACTCCCGACATTCGCCACCGCGACGCAGCTAATCGTTGCGGGCGTCGGCGTCGCCGCGAAGTTTAGTCGATACGCGGGTGTATGCGGATGCAGTAACGCGCGCGAGAGCAAGAGAGAGGGGGGAAAGAGAGAGAGAGAGAGCAGTGACACAGAGAACGAGAAAGAGAGACACGGTGAGAGAACGGCAGAGAAGGAGAGAGAGAGAGAGAGAGAGACAGACAGAGGAAGTCGAGTATCGATGTCATCTCCAGCACGCGGTTGAAGGGTGATTCCTATATCGCGTTGTGAATTGTTCCTCGAACTAACCGCCCGGCGGTTGAGCGAGCGACAGCGAATGCGAGAGCGAGAACGAACGCGGCGCGGGCGAGAGCGAGCGCGAGCGCGAGCGCGAGCGCGAGCGAAGCTGAGCGGAGTCTGTAACAGGCAGCGACGCTAATGGAATATGACAACGCGAGGCGAATAATAATCGGCCGTTTCTCCGTCGCCGAACTTCGTAATAAAACGAGCATTGTCTGTGACGTTTCGTCGCCGACAGCGTCGCGACGTCACGGCGGACATCGCCCCGCCGCTCGCGGATTTTTCGCGGTGTTTTCACGTGCGCGTTCGTATTAATGATCCGTTAGCGTTAATGCACTCAATAACGATGTAACCCATTTGCGGTGGATCGTTCTACGAATTTTGTAATGTTCTACGAATGATGTAAAGTAGATTTTTCCTAAGAATAATCGGACTTTATTTTACTTTACGACTTTTAAGCACGCGGACACGTATTTTTGAACAATTTAGTAAGTATATATACGTAATATAATATCGGAACAAAATTTATCTGTCTGAAAATTTATATGTTTTTATCTGAAAAGCAAAAAGAACTAATTATAGTAGTGCGTATAATTTTTAATAAGGCGTTTTAGCAACCTTTAAAAAACTTGGCCATCTTATGGCGAATTTAGATTGAATTTTATGAAAATAATATGCGATTTAAATAAATAATTAATTTAAATTTTAGATGCATAAATTATACAATTTATATCCTTATCGAATTTCAAGTATTTAATTTTAAGCAGATTTTGCTTCAACAGATCAACAATTTAAGAATTAATGCTGCAGAGAAATTTCATATTAAAAATGTAAACCTTACGACAGATAAAATCATTCTTGACATTAATCAGGAGAACATAAACTATATAAGAATACATCGCAGAAGCCATGGCACAGTTTACTTGAAGAAAAAGCGAGATATTTTATTATAAATTGGAATACCTTTCTATTATTTTCAAATTAAAATCTTAATATTCTACTATTTTTCTACATATTGCAATCTATATAAATTAATTATTTGCTACAATTTGTAATGCATATATTAATTACAAACATACATATGTTGAATTAACTTGTACAATTTGTGCTACTTTGTAATATATAATGAATTTTATCGTAATAATAATTTATATTATAACTATTTTTTAAATAGAATCTGCATTGAGCAGAAAGAAAAATAACTCCTCATTTAATTTACAAAATAATTAAACACTCAAATGCACAGGAGTGCAATAAATTAAAATATTCGTCTACAGGTTTAAAGAATGCTGGGTATTTATTTAATTAGATGGAAATTTGTTTACCATTCAGATATTTATAAAAAATATTGTATTTTATATTAAATTATAACCAAAGGAGTTAATTTAATAATTTGGTTTGTTATTGCGACAACGATTATTTTATTATTCAGTAATGTCAAGAATAATTGATAGACTGTGAAAATCGCTGATAATATGGCCTATTAATTTTATAACCGCGAGCCGTTAATCACAAGGGATGCCAAATTGTTAATTCATCAATTTATTTATGATCTTGCAGATCGAGTAATTAATGTTGCACGTGGGCTTGACCGGGCATATTTCGATATTCAATCGTATCGGAACGATAATTTTATTATGGAATTTACACAAGGCCGATAAATCTCGCAAAATACCTAACCGCGTAGCAATATCTAAACTACATTTATATTAACCCTCCGTCTGTATACGTGGGTCTACGGCGAGCCAAAATGGTATCTGCTCGTAATTGTAAAACTTGCGAGTCTGCCAGAAAACGTTAAATAAACGATGATTATCAAAATGACTATAAAATCGTCAACTACAATGTAGACAGATGTCACATAAATTTTTTCAGATTTTTCTAAATACTTTAAGGTAAAGGAAAATAGTCAAACGTGACAGACCCAATATGGATCTAATGGTCTAACAGTGCAAAAAAATGTATACAGACGGAGGGTTAATCTATATATATATATAGATATAATATACATTTCTTAATATAATTTGATAATTGGCCTGTTCGTTTTCGCTGCACTTCTGAACTATAAAAAGTATATTTGTTTCATTCTAACTTATTGCACTAGTTCAGAAGTGCAGTGAAAACGAACAGGCCAAATGTTTCACTAGCTTGCACAATAAAGCAATAAATATTTAGTTAGACAACTCATAATACAAATACAGATTTAAAAATTTTGTAGCTTAATAATTAATATATTTCATTTCTTTTGCATTAGAATTAATATATACAGATTATTTTAAAGATAGTCTATTTTTATCATTGCAGTCTTCGAATTGATTTATCTTATGCAAACATGATCGTATTATAAATCTAATTTCCTCAAAATTGAAATATCTCTGCAACATTCTCTTGAAATTATAATTCTAAGGGTAGAGCAATCTCCATTATCGTCGCGATAGTTAAATCGAAGATTAATTCGCGGAAGATTTTTTATTTTCAATCTCTTATGTGTGTGTGAGTCGTGAGCAGAAAAAAATACCTTCTTAGAGGCGTATTGATTTTGTTTTTCATTTTGGAGTTATCGGTAAAAGAAAATAGAACTGATGCGCGCAGGCAGATATTCCATAAGTATAGATGAAGCCAATTAAGTAAAATAAAAAACAACAGTTGTGAGACAGGTCGGCGCGGCCTGTGATCCTCGTATACTACGCTCGCGGAACGCAGGACGGTGGAAGTTATCGCCGTGTACACGCGCGGTTACAAGTTCGACCGTTAAAAGCGCGCCCCGGGTGAGTTTCGTACCAGCCAGTGCGACTCGCTCGGCTCGACTCGGCCCCGGCTAGACTCGACATGCACGCATTACGCTATTAGCCCACGACACGACATCATTTCCATCGTTTCGCTACACTCTTTGCCGGGGTCGGGCCCCTTTAATTGCGCCACGTTATTTATAGCCGCAGTTAAAACTTGCTTTGGCCGTAGAGCGAAACAAGCGGGCGCTACCGGGTGTCTTCCCGGGCCTCTCTAACGGATGGATCGTTCGTCGCGGTCGACTTTGAGGCCGCGTCGTATAAATTATCCGGCAAATATTTTACTCCTCCATCTTGTTTAACCTTTCTTCTACCGAGGGGGTTAATGGAATTACCGCGGGGAGTAATTTTTCCGACGTATTTCAGTTCCACGTAGATAATTCTCTACGTCGTCCCGTATGTCATTCCCGCATGCGCATATCCCGGTAAACGTGAAATAAAAATCGCGCTTTCCATCCCTATTTCTTCCTAACGTGTATTCATCATTAGCGTCGCAAACCCGACACATTTTTCCTGTTAGCATTTTACCATTTTTTTCGTTCTTTACCGTTTATACCTTCCATATTTCCCTTTCTCAACTTTTTACGGTTACTTTCCATCTTTCCAACATTTCATTTCTCCCCGCGTCTCTTCATAACGTTTCTGCCGCAATATGTTCCGGCTCCTCATAGAAAATATCCTTTTTATATATTTCTTGCCCATTGAACAATGTTTCGTTACATTTCGCTGTTCCGTTTCGCTGTTCTATTTTCCTCTTTTTTACGATCTCAAGTTAGTCGAGCCGTAATTTTCCTAATAAGCTCTCTCGGTAAGTTTTAGTAAAGGATTTTCAAAGCGTAATCAACACGTAGAGCTGATCCACGTACACCGCATAGTAATTAAAGTAATAGTCAAGATAATTGGCATCCCGACAATAACGTAGCCGACAATTTCTTCGCATCCTGATGAAAGAACTGATAAATAACAGCGCCGGCGGTGGCGTTAGCCGCCGTCTCTTTTAATCCCGCTAATCCCGCGGTCGAAAAAAAGGAATCCGCGAATTCGCGCTGGGTTGCCGCGAAAGGGCCCGCGGGGGCTAATCGTGGTGGGGCCCTTTGTCGACGGAAGTCCTTTTGTTTACCCCGCACGCGGCGTAGAGAAGGGCGAGCTCTGAAACGCAAAAAAAAAAGAGGTAGGCACTTATTAAGCAAGCCCGGCTTTGTGCGAGCCTTCAGCCATGCCTCCCTTCCTCTTTCAGGGATGAAGGCGGGAAGAGGGGCGTCGCGACGTCCGCAGACGGATTGACCGGACGGTAGTGCTCGGACGGGCGCGATGCAACGTAAAAGGACTCCGCATTTCTGTTGAAATGCCCGGCTCGAAATGTGGCTGGCGTTCAATACGGCGCGCGCGGGCTTGAATGTGCCGGCCGCTCTCAATGGCGCCGCGCGCTGCACCGCGTAAGGGATGGTATAGCGATTTAATTTAACTACCTCATCATAATTTATACGTCTTCATTGGTTGATTAGAATCATTGCAAGATATCCAAATCTTCGAGAAGAATAAGCGAAGATTTAAAATACATATTTCAGCAATAAATTAATTACTAATATGTTGCATTCATATAAAAATATAGGTATTATTATTAGTGTATTAATATCCAATCAATGCAAAAAAACATCCCTGTATATAAAAAAGATGCAATATTCCATATTTTAAGTGTATCAGAGTATATTCGTGCAAAAAAATAGGTTTCTTTTTGTAGAACTAATTATTCGCGAAAATGTCTTGATAGATTACACGTGATCTTATATTTTTAAGTAATCGTTGCCCTACATATATAAAATATAAAAGAGCCAACCAATTTTAGAAAGTTTAAAAAAAGTAAAAAACCAGCGAATTTTTTCAAGAAGTCAGGAATTCAGAGTCAGGAAAATTTTCGGGTTTAAAATTCTCCTGTTTTCAAAAAGTTTCGTGTGGTCCGAAAATATTTTACTTCTTTTCATTTGCATTTAAATATCATATGTTACAAATTGCTGAAAAGGCTAATTTTTCCGAAAGGAAAAAAGCTTAAACTAGTTCTTTCTATCTTTCTCTCTTTTCGTCCTTTTGGACTTAAAAATTTGCTAGAAAAAGAATCATCGTCATTATTTAAACGTTGACATGCTCTCATTGAGTCTATAATTATGCGTTCTTTACGAACTTAAATTTGCATGAAGAAAACTCTTACTGGTACATATGTGTCATATGTATATTATTTAGTCTTGATTTAAAGAATGTAATCTTTCTAAAAATTATTCGTTTTTTTATCTGTCAAACAAATCTAGTTTATTAATACAAAACTATAATACGATTATTAGTGTATTAATATCCGATCGATGTAAAAAAAAATAAATAGCTATATATATAAAAGATGCAACTGCATATTGCAAATCAGTGTAGTCGTGTAAAAAAAGCAGATCTCTTTTTGCAGAGCTAATCTCCATTCCCAGCGTAAATTATTTAAATGCTGCGATGCGGAAGACAAAAAGATTTTCCTTGTCGCGGCGCGGCCGTACGTTACGCGAAATACGGAAAGGGAGACCGGGGGAGCGCAATATTTCATCGACACGATCGTCCTGCACAATATAAAGATAGCAACGAAATTCGCCGTCAACTTCACTTCAACGGGTTAGCGCACGGCGTTTTCCATTGTTGCGGGCGGCAGAGAGATGCCGCTCTATCTAGTCCTACATACTTCGGCAAAGAGTAACGCGAAAACGTGAGCGCGGCCATAAATTCAAACGGTCTCTCGACGACAGCCGTCGCGGGACCGGCGCGGCGCGGTGGTCCCGCGAAAGAGAACGCTCTCTCTCTCTGCAGCTTCCGACATCGACGCGCGCCGTATAGCGCATAATCGCGTCGTCCGCGCGCGCCTCCCGCCTTTTGTAACTGCCAACGGGCCAATCTAAGTGACGTACGGCTTCGCGCGACCCCGCGACCTCATACCGCGCGCTACCATAATCATTTCATACACAATAGTCGGACGCCGCCACGCCGTTCGCAACGAGGAGCGCGCGCCCCGCGCGCGTGGCCGCCCGATGCCGCGCCGCGGTGCGGAGGATCGGGGGTGCGGTGCGCGGCTGCAAGAGTAATGGATGCAATTTGTAGCCACCTCCGCGCCTCCTCCTGCCCCCCTCCTCCCTTTCGTCGCCATCGCCCCTCGCATTCCAGGGCAGCCAGGGTGCTGCACGCAGGGCGATATGCGAATTTACACGCGTGCCGCTTTGGGTCCGCCAACCCTTTGGTGACCCGACGCTCGCGAAGGTCGCGTACCGTCCCGCGACCCTCCGCGCTCTTGTTGCCACCCGGCATGGACACGCAACGGGTAAAACTCAATATAAGTCGGGGGATAAGTTTAAGAGATTTAATTGCTCCACGACAGATGGTCAGCATTCATTATGTTTTACAGGGAATCGCGAGACTAGACTTCCTGATCGATAAACAGTCACGGTTCGTAACGAGGATAACGCGAATTCCGTGTAATGATGGTCGACGTATTTTATTTTCTGAATGATTGATCCCTGGAAATTTTTTAACGTGGAGGATGAAGGAAGATACACAACTCGCTGCCATATGATTAATCTCATTATCCACGTTCTACGCTGTTCAGAGACCAACTCTCTCTTTCTCTGTTTAGAAAAAATAAAATTTTAATTAATTATCTCATCTAAAGTAAATTCTCTCGAAAATATTAACATCGATAGAACGATGTAATTTGTTAATTAAAAACCAACAAGTTCCGTGTGCTTTTCGATTTTAATACACGTAATTGC